>NW_010131308.1:19142-66424 GCF_000699245.1 Pterocles gutturalis
GGGGGTCGTTCCTTTGCGCCGCCCCCCGCCGGTTCCAGCCGGTTCCCTCACGGCCCCACCTCAGGGCACAGCCCAGCCCCTCACGGCGGCCCCTGATGACGCCTCTGGGAAAACACCTTGAACAAAGGGCTAAACCCTGCCTGGGCCCTGAGCAGTGAGGAGAAAAGTGTGAGAACAGCCCTGGGAGCACCCAGGGGAGGGCAGAGGAGGGGCAGGAGGGGCTGTGGGTGCCGGAGCAGAGATTCCCCGGCAGCCCCTGGGGAGCCCGTGGCGGAGTGGGGACGAGTGTGAGGAGAGAGGAGCGGGAGAGAGGAGCTGTTACGGACTGACCACAGCCCCCGCTGCCCTGCACCTCTGCACGGCTAGGGACAGGAGGTACAGCAGTCCAGAATGAAAAAGTGAAGTTGAGCCCCAGAAAAAGGCCAGGACAAGGGGTGGGGGAAGGTTTTTTATTTTTTTGTCCTTCTTTCACACCATCCACTAGCATTTTAATTGGCAGTAAATTAGTTTCCCATGCTAGTTGGGTCTGTTCTGCCCATGATGGTGACTGGTGACTCATCTCCCTGTCTTCATCTCAACCCACAAGCTTTTCCATCTTGCTTTCCACCCTGGTCCTGTTGAGTATGTTATAACAATATAAAACACATGCCGTTACCTTTTGCTCTTGGTCTCTAATAAGGATGAGGTTACAATGAAGTCAGAAGTTGATAGATTGTGCTAAACAAAATTTTTCTTGTCCTCTTTTTTGTTGGTTTTTTTTTAACTCTTCCTCCTGCATTAGAAATCCATGCCTTTGAACTGACGGTGAGATAGCTCTGTAATGTCTGTTACAGACAGTGTCATTATTTGTAATGTCTATTGCAATTGACTCATACCAGGGATTTCCAGTTTGGAAGGGAAGGGAGCAAGGGCTGGGTTGATGGTTCCTGCTAAATACAGGATCCAGCATGAGGAAGTTAACCATCAAGTCCATATTCCATAAATTATCTAACCATATGTTGTATTTTTCATAATTACCTAGGCAGTTAAACATGGCTAGGAGGTATGTATGTCCAGGAGGCAAAATCAATTAGTATTTTCCCCTAGTTAATAAACGTTAATACATTTATTAGATGGAATAAAATAGTTTCATGACATACCTCACTGACCATAGAATAAGTTATGAAATTAGAAATACTCCCAGTTGTCTGTGTGTATATATATATATATATAGTTCCTCCATATACTCTCTCTGTATTTGTATTTAGTATTTAAATATAAATTGCATGAGATGTGCAAGGACCCCAAAATGTTTGGCCAGATTCATCCTTCATGTGGATGAAATTCATCCCTGATGGACTACCACTGCCATTCGAGTTAGTAGAGGGAATAATAATATTAAGTTACTTAACCAATCACAGTGGAGTAAAATTGCTCAGTGCTGGGTAGTGATAGTCAACTCATAGGATAAAGTATTTAAGATTAGTTTGGAAATGAGCTCTCTCAAGGCTGGAGCCATCTTTTTGTTATAGACTTTCAGGGATTTATAAAATCAGTCCCTGTTTTAAATTAGTAATACAATAAGAACACATTTTTCCCTGTGAGGAGTGTTGTGAATAGGAAAACATATGTCTGAGTTAATTACAAATAATTCATTCAGTCTGTATTCTACTGTATTGTTTGATATATATATATTTTTTTTTATTTACCATACTTCACCTATCTTGTCATCTTGTCCTGAATTTACCCCAGGTCTATCTCCTGATCTGTGAAAGTGCATTTCCTTCCTTTTATTCTTGAATATCTGATTACATTTGGGCTCTTAGTCTCATTACCTTATATTCCCGCACAATGCATAATTCAGTTATCAAACCATAAGCCTAATTCATCCAAATAATTTCAATTTAATTTGCATGATTCCTCTTTACTTTCTGCATGTCTGACTGTATTTGTGCTGTTCAAAGTAAAAGCACTAAACCTGAGCATCTTGTATTCTTGCTTTTTTATGCCTTATAATCCCTTTCTTGAAAATCATTCTGCATTAGAACCCTGACACTCAGATGTAAGCTTACACAGGAATCAAATGTAACTCCTTGGTTAAGGTGCTATAATGGCTGACACAAATTCAGCTGCCTTTATTATGTTTGAATTGAAAATAAAGAAATCACTTGAGGTATGATTCTCTTTTTACACCATCTAGGGCACTCATGTATGCTCCTTAAAATATAATTTAAAAGGACAATAGAATAGTAACAATTTACCTCTAACTGAATGTTTTTAAACATTCGGTACTTATTGTTATTTTGCATGATTCACATAGTTTTGTGAACAAATGTGGGGAAAAAAAACCACAAATGAAGAAACAAATCAAATAAATAGAAAAAAGGAAAGTGCATAAAGTATGTCATTAGAATCCCGTTATTACCATAAAACGAGAAAAAATACCTTAAACTCTTATTTGCTCTATATTACTTTTGTGTGCTCTCCTGCTGCTTTATGTCAATTTGTGCTGAAAACTCGCTGATTACTGAGTGGCTGAAATGAGTGCAGATTCTGTGAGCTGCTGCCATGAGATGTTAAATAACGCAATCCTTAAGAAAATCATGCACCAACAGGCTATTCAGAGAGTTTGCAAAACATGGAGCATGTAAGACTTGACCATCAAAAATAATTTCTACAACATTTGTTCTTATGTCAGTTGTAACAAAACCTTGGAAAATGAGGCCATGAGAGACATGCAATCATTTCCCATGAGATCCTGGGAAGCCAGTGTGGCAAAGTGCAGCTTGTTTTGGTAACTGATCCAGTGACTGGTGAGACAGATGCTCTCTAGAAAGGAGAATGTTCACGGCAAGATGGAGTGTGCTCCCAGTTACACTTGGGTAGGACTTGCTTGATGATGTCTGACAGATGCTACACAACGCGGGCTTCAGTGTGTTGAAAAAAGACAAAGGACCTTTTAATATTACAATACCTCAACAGCTGGAAATTGTTGGGACCAAATGTTGTGCCCCAAAGGAGCTCAACCAATAAGTCCTCTTAGCTGCCAGAACAACTTTTGGCAAGTTTGGTTGGGTGCAGCAGTACTTGTGTTCTACTCTGAGGCTTAGTCATGGCAGGTACAAACTGCTGCTGCTCCCCTGGAGTCGGTCGGAAGTGTGCTGTTTAAACCAGCAGACAAGCTGGCCATAGACTTGCTTTTCAGTGGTATTATTGTAGATAGTTTAAACTCATGCTTAAGCTCTGCTGTGAAGAAGCAGCTTTCCAGAAACATCCAAACACATAGGCCTTCAGAGGTATTTAGGAGTCTGACTCCTGTGGAAGTCAATGGGGTTTGATATCTGAATGGTAATAAGCTCTCTAACTACTTTTGATGATCTGGTCTTAAGATACTTTCCTTCTGAAGCCTCTGAACACTGTCTTCTTTTTACTACTCCTCAACCCATGTTACAGAATATTATATCATATTTCTGTCAAAAGATGAAGAAAGTCTGCTTGCAAGTTCAGGGTGGATTGGCTGGTTTTTCTTTTTGTGGTCACAGATGAATTATATTCATTCTGACTTTATGAACAGAGAAATGTTTTTGTTGGATAAGCAGTTTTGGGGAAGAGGGGCAATTTTGAGAAGTGTGTTCCTGGAACTTTGCTCTCCTCCTCCAAATATATATAGAGTTAAGGAATTCCCTCAAGCAACTTGGTGTCTGTAAGCCAGTAGGTGATTCCCCTAGCTGGGGAGGAACGGGGGAAGTAATTCTTTTACAACTTATTTGCAGCTTGGTTTTCTATTGGAAAATAATGCTGATATTTTTTGGTAAAGAGTTTTACAGTTCTTACTGAATAAATGCTTACAACTGCCAGTTTTCTCTGCCTCTCCCTCAATCTTACCTGTGAGGAGAAATATTCCTCATACACCTACAGGGATGAGGCCAACCTGACCCAAGCCCATTGTTATTATAACATAGAATTATCTTACTCTGCTGAGAGTACCACAGTGCATCTCACCATTAGTTGTTGGAGGGAAGCCAGCAAAAACTGCACAATGTGTCATGTGTAGTTTGCCTTTTCTATGATCTATTAGAAGCTGTTAAAACCAGCTCACATCAGAGCGTTTAGCTGTGGAGGCCTTCCTGAAGCCTGTTTCCCTGGGGAAGAGGAGCTCTCGTAGTGCTTGGTGATGATGGCTGTTTGTCAGAGAGAATATATGCAGAAAGGGGTGCCAAAGATCTACCTTGTAGTCAGGGTGGAAAGCAAAACCAATGTAAGAGAAATCTGTCAGGATGTTACTGTTATTAGACAGGCGGACAAATGAGTGGATAGTTCCTGCTTGTTTTCTTACCGAAAGAAAAAGTAAAATAGTTCTCATCAGTGTTATCAGCTTAGCCTCAAAATGACTTTCCTCCCCATTATTGCTTATAAACAAACCTTTATCACAGATAGCTAGCCTGCTGAATTAAGACGCTGTATTAAACAGTATATTGCTTCTGTCAGGGCCGATCGGCTGTTTGTGCAGATAATAATGCCAACTGCAACAACAACAATCAGCTAGTGTAAATTAACTTAACTGTGTGAAATAATGCCTCCTATATCAGATTAGCTTGCTGAATGACTTTATCCTTAAATTAAAGCTTGCTGGGGCGTAATAGTAAATCATTTAAATGGTGCTGGGCTTTTCAGGTAATGTCTTCATATATTACTGTAATTTCAATTCGCCAAGGCACGCAGATGGCTGTAGTCTCTAGTTCCTTGTCTCCAAAGCCTCTCCCGTGCTGCCATTTTGTAATTACAGTGCAGGCATGCTGCCTGCTGCTGTTAGATTTCCCATGGTGCACCAGCAGCCACGGCAATGTATTTTAAAATTATTATTCTTGTGTGGCCCTCATAACATAAATGTAAATCTTTTATGCTAACGCTGTCAGGGGTTTAGCACTAGGGCTCCAAGGTGCTCTGATGTAGAAATCACCAGCAATCCATCAACCAAATATCATTTGGGATCCGGCAAATGACTTACATTTTGGGAGGACTGTAAGCAGAGCATTATTGTAAGGTTAGAGAGTGATTTTGTTACTAGGTGCTTGGAAGCCTGGAAGGTGTTCTTTATTTATTTATTCAGCCGTTGTACATGGGTGTTAAGGAAGAAATTCTGCCCCGGCTCAAATGCCCGGTGTATGACTTGATGAAAGCTTACTGTACTTAATATGCTGAAGATAACATCTGAGCAAATAACAGCCTCCAAATTAAAAGCCTTAAAATATATCAACAAGACCAGACAAAGATAGATAGCTGTTATAAAAGCAATATAGAGAAAGAAATTCTCCTGGGTCTGTGCTGTGAGAAAGAATGGGATTATTTAGTCTTTCATACTCACGTGCAAAGGTTCAGTGATTGCTTAGCATTAAAAATGCAGGTTTTATTGCCTACTGTTTCATAATTTTTTTCATTTGTATTTTATAAAAGGGCAAGACAATCAAACGGTTTGAGAAAGCTTTGTGATCGCTATTAACTCTGTGTGCAAGATATCCTCGCCAGGGAACGCCATGTGCGTTAGAGCTCTTCCTCAGCCAAAGGTGGCATCGCCAAGCGCCGGTTCCTGACCGAGTGGTTCTGGAGCACAGTGATGGGACAATGGCAATGAAACTGCGCCCATGTATTTATGCAGTTGAGGGTAGAATGAGATTAATGTCAGACCTTGAAGGTAAACGGCTGGGGAGCAGAATTGTGTCTGTGCAGCAATAGGGCTGCTTGTGCTGGGTCAGTGTTAACTCCGGTGAACGCTGCACTGCTCTACACTTTTTGTGTTTACAGACGGCTTGACCTGCCCATGTGTCCACTTCTGGGTGACATATCCCACTCAAATTTCTGTTTTCAAAGCAGGGGATCTGGGTACCCCTCTTTTCCATGTCCATTTGTGACTGGGCTCAAGAAAAGAATGTGCTGACAAAAAACCTGCAGGCCCTCAGGTGTCACGGAAACACAGTCGCTTTTGGAAGCAGAGGTGAGGCTGCCTAGCTCTGAGTTTTCTGTACAGCACTGTGCATAAATCACTCCAAGATTTTTCTGATACCATTAGCCTTGGTTGGGTCTGTGTACAAGTAAAGATTTAAAAAAAAGGGAGCAATAAAATTCAGCTGTTACTGTTTCTTCCACCTGAGCACTTCTGAACCTATGCACTAAGTTCTGCTTCTCCCATGGTAGTTGTAACCCCCTTGCAAATTGCAGGTCAAAGCACATTAGTCTCTTTACACAATGCACAGGTAGAGAAAACAATCCTAACATTTGTAAGCAATTGTGGCATGTTGTAGCTCTCCAATTCCCAGGAAAGAACAGAAAAGTGCTAGGTCAATTGCCTCTTGTCTTTTGGCTTCTTGACAAAATTTGCCTTTCTTGTCTTTTGGCAACCATCCAAATCTGCTTGGACAACACAGAACAGACTAGTTGAGGACTGGGCACACACACTGCCACAGAGAGGTGTTCCTCCAGTTTTATATGATGCTGTATGTGCAGTCTGATCCTCATGACCAGATCATTCATTCCTCTCCCAGATGGACAGTCAAGACAGCAGACTCTTTAGAAGGTCCTGCTGAGCCCAATCTATTTTTCTTCCTGTGCCAGAACATATTAGATGTGCAGCTGGATAAAACAGTGAGCTGTGCTAACTAGCTGATGTATTTAAAAGTGGAGATGAACAGTCAAATCTTCTCAGCATGTGTCTCTATCAAAAAGATAATGGATGGGGATAGCATCTTTTTCTTGCAGGCTACAAGGAGGAGCAGAAGTCTCTGTTACAGTTGAGAACTCTCTTGAGTCTGGTGTTTTGAGGATGTGGAAAGTTAACTGTTAACTATAGCATTGCAAACCCAGCAAAAATTTTAACACTGAAGAGCAGAGAGATATGGCACAAAGGAAGGATATCAGAAGTCTCACCACTCTTGCTATGCTCTTCTTTGATATCATGATAGCCATTATTTTCTTCATTCTGCTTCCTCCCTATCCACTAGTGGCTTCATGTCAAAACTGGTTTGATGTGAATATTGTTTGGTTTTTTTTTTCCCTCTGCATATCTCAACAATTCTACCGTTTCTCTTCTGGACATAGGCAACATAACAGTACTATGTTATTCTGATTCTACTTCTTGTGATTTTTACTTGAAGTATACGTATTGAAAATGTTAAATACCAGCATTATCAAGGCATTTGGGATGTTGCCATGTGATGTGGTCCCACTCCGTTGGGGTGGACTAATGCTTTTCACACAGCATCATAGTTCTAGTAATAGGAAGAGGGAAGTCTGAAGTGAGCTGTACTATCTGCTTCAGCTCAGCCTGATGCCACTTCTTTTATCTGGCAAAGGGAGAGCAGAAGACAGTGGCTCTGCACTTGGGTGTCTGGGTCATGAAGGACATGGGGGTAACACAAGGTTCTGCAGTGGAAGGTTTTTCCATAGAGAGAGGAGAACAACAGAACATTGATGGTGCTGACGCCAGCATCACTGATGGGCTCACTTGTGTCCTGCGGTGGAGCTGCCTGGAAGTGGCTGTGTCCAGCCGGAACATATCCCCCCATTTCTTCACAGAGTTCCCTGCAGCCCCTAGTGCCAGCTCCCGGACAGGGACACCCTGTACACCAGACGTTCTCAACAGAACTACACTATTCATGCTGTAGATAAGTACTGCTTCTCCAGGTGAAAGAATAAAAAACCTGTTTTTAGAAAGCAATAGCCTGCATTGAATTAAAATGGCAATATTGAACTGACTCTATACCAATCGCTTTTTCATGAGCAATCTAGAAGCAAAGTCTAACGAACTTAGCCTGAAATGCTGCACATCAAAAGTGGCATGCCAGCATCGTGTATGCCAGGAAGCAACGAGGTAATTTGCATGATGTTTCTTACAGCACTATTAGTCGAGCCAACTGTCAGATAATGCCAAGCGTTACTCTTAAATGTGCTGTTCTCATAGAGCCACTGATCGCTGTGTGATGGCTGGGAAGCAGCTCCTTCCTGGATACCTTTCCGCAGAAAATACTGGCAAGGTTGACACAGGTATCTTTCAGTATACGTTGAATGAGAACATACTTCATCTTCCATTGGCCGTTTCTGAGTAAATCAAAAAAGGGAAAACTTGTATGATTTAATTGTGAACAGAGTAGTACATAATTGTAGCAAAGGAACAATAAAAACCCCTGTTGTATTAACAGTGATAGATGGAAATAAATACACAATACTAGAGACTAAAAAATACACACACCAAAAAATATTACCTACGCATGTGTGATGTGCTGCCTGTTTGTGTAACTGTTTTCTTCTCATTACCATTCTGGCATTTTAAACTGAGGATTGAAGCAACGGTCTTCCTGGAGAAGACAGTGGAAGACTGAGGATTGCTACCTCAAAAAAGTATTCTGAACTTCTTGCTTCAGAGTCGCGACTCAGGAGGGATCATTGAATATTAAGATCAGCTTTTCTTCTTTCATCAGCTCTAGCCAAGTACACTATATGTTCCTTGTAATTTAACCATAGCTAATTAGAGCTGGGAAAATGGGAGTTTTGCTGTTGTTTTCAGTGGAGCCTGGATTTCTCCCAGCCTGTTTTTCTGCAGAGATCCAGTACTCCCTCAGTGGACTTAAGATTTTGATAATGATAATGACATAGCTGTATCATATCTCTGGGGGAGGAGGACTGACGATTGTCAGCCATGACAAAAGTGTGATTACTCTTTAATGGTGTTCTTATAAAAAGCCATTATATGTATTTCCTGTTAATTGCCTGAGCACAAGAACTTTGCTCTGAAATATGTAAGTTTCTTGTGTTGGAAAGCCATAATAAAGCAATTAATTTGGGATAAACTTTTTGTCATAGCACGAAGAACAACCTAGGGCTCAATCCTCGAAAGAGTTGTACCCATAATTTTGATGAAGGTGGTGCTAGTGGATATTCACCATGATCAGGTGTGACCACAGATGCTTTTCAGACCTTGATATTTTCATAGTTCGCATGTTATAACAGTTTCTGCCATATAGTGTGAGCTTATTGACAGACTGTCAGGGATCTGAGTTGGCTGTAGTATCTCACCTTGATGGTACTTTTTAATATAATCAAAGACACTTAAACTTTTCAGTCTGGCTTGGGAGGTAGAAGCAGGGTCAGCTTTAGAATTTTCCCAAATTACTTTTCAGAAAGTTTCCAGATAATGAAAATGTTACATTTGTAGGCCTATTTCACGCAGTTAGGTTTTTTTGATAAAATGCTGCTTTTTACACCTCTCTTCCCATGCAAAGTGCAAACATCTGCTGCTAGAGTCCATGGCACTTCCTCTTGTGTTATATCTTGCCATTCCCAGCCTTACCATCGTGTGACCTTGCATACTTAAGTCTTCAGCAGTCGTTATTCTCTCTAGGAAGTCAAAAGACACACTGGAACAGCCATGCAAAATTTTCTAGTGCTTCCATTTCAAATTTAGATTGTTGCAAACTGCACTCAAATCAGATGACAAAAGTTCTAATCCATCCTTTTATGAAATTAAGAAGAATTCTATATATCTTTCAAATCTAAATGTGGGAACTTTTTAGTAGCTTTTTCTTTATAATTTTTATCTACTGTGTATGTAATGGAAAACTGGTCTCCATTCTGTGTGATTTTTTAAAAAAAATTATTAAATATAAAAATATCAGTATGTCAAGTAAAATCTCCTTACTTTCAGCTACTTAAGCTGGCAGGACGTGATATATCAGTGAACATTCGATAACATCATCTGTAAGAAATGCTAGAGTCCCTGAAAAATAATGGAAGGCTGAAAAAGCAATTTCTTGCAAATTTGTGTTAAATGAGAATTATGATAAAAGGAAAGTTGTAGTGCTGAAAATTAGCCTTCTCTCCTTGAATTTGCAGGGATGTGGGCAAAAGAAATGTTAATACTAACCTGTAATCAAATATCATAGTAGGCTTTATTTTATACCCAAAAGATTATTTGTTTTGAATCTGAGCGGGGTGTGTTGAAGAACATTCCCTGCTGACTTTTCAGACTGATCTTGTCTCCTTTCCTGTTAGTCAGTATTGCATGTCCTGATGCAAGTGAAGGTAATCTAGGATTTCAGTGGGGTAAAGGGAAGAAGAGTTTGATCCTCCGTAGTCAGGTGTAGTTTACTTAATATTTTGCTCATAATTTTCTAAACCACTTTTTTCCATAGAAAATAGGTTGGTCTTGTGTAGGTTCACCTTTTCCTGATGCTTACCATGCTCCCTACTGCTCTAGCCTGAACAGAACTGGAAAAAAAGCAGGGGAGCGGAGAATCCTGTTGAAGTGTGTGTGTGATTTATTTACATCACTGATTGCTAGGGAAATAAATGGAGCAGTTAATGGAAGAACACCTGCTATTGGGTATTCATATGTCCTTAGTAAGCCTTCAGAATCCTAAAAAGATTTTATTATCATTAGCTAATTGAAACTGAGTTCAAAATAAGAAATAATGGCTATAATTTTTCCTAGCACTAATGCTTGGATGTTCCCCCCAATCGTTGTTTCTAATTGTAGCCTCATCTGCTGATTACGTTTACCTTTTTCGTAAGATCTGCTGGAAGCACTTCTGTATATAGTGTTAATGGAGAGCAGATCAATTGTAAGTTACTGGAAGCTGCTTTTCCATAATGACAGAGATCATATAAGTTCATTTTATTAAAAATTAGACTAATTCTGGGCTTTTAACTCTCTCTCTTTCTCTTTCTCTCTCTCTCTCTCTCGCCCTCCCTCCCTCCTCCTCCTGCCCCCTCATAAATAGCATTTTGTAAAGCTATGGGTCTGTAGAAGTCAACAGAATTTCTCCATTTACTCCAATGGGGCCGAAATGTCATCTTTACATTTTATACAGATATACAAAATGTCATAAAGAAGCAATGCTTTTCTATCTTTTTTGTTTGAATCTGGGATGGGGACATCTGCCTGTAAATGCTTCGACTGCATACATGGGTTCCTACTGAATGTGGTAGAGATTTTTGTGGCTGGCAGGAGTCAGTACTGTTAAAGACCAGTTTTGAACATCAATCAAAAGTCTGGCATTTTGTAAGGTTGATATGCAGCCCTTTTTCTTGTCCTCCAACACCATCTTTCTTCCTGAGGCTTGGTGATATTTTACGAAATCTATCATAAAACCTCAGTTGCTCTGGACATTTTCTTCTAGGTCTGGAATGCAAGAGTCAGCAGCACACTACTATCAATTGTGCTAAAAGATACTGACAAGTCATGTATTACGAGTTTTGACCTCTAGCCATGATATAAGAAGCCTGTGCAATGTGCTTTGAATTTCTGACCCTGAAAAACAAATAAAGAACAGAGAAAGTGTTCCTTCAGCTTCACTTCTTATAAGAATGAGCAGGGAATAAGTGCCTTCTGGTTTATTGTGGGCACTGGTGGAACTTTCTTTTTCTCTAAAGTCTGAAAAAGTATGTGCCCAGACTATGAAGAAGCAGAGAAGACTGAATAGTAGAACAAGAAAAACATGAGAAATCTCTATATTCATCTCTAAATATAGAGGAATATTTGGAAATTTTCAAGAGTCTGGTGAAAAAGAAATAGACCTTACTTCAGCTTAAGGTTAATCTTTTGACAATGACAGAGTGTGATAAAAATGGTTTAGTGACTAACATTAAGAAGAAAAAAAAAATCCTGTATATGGAGTGGTCTCTCACAGACAATATAGTATGCACTGAGAAAGCCTGCTGCTGTGGTCCATTGGGAGTATTGGATCTGAAACCCTCCCAAACCAGCACATGCCATGATTGGAAAAAGTGTAACTATTGCTGTGTAGAATGCATTATCTCTCGTGAGAGATGGTTCCAATAATAATTTTGTGAGCAATGAATCTTTGATGTTAAGGACATGCTTATCTGGGCACGCAATTTCCTCCAGTGAGAGAATGAGAGGACGTGGTACCAACTCTGACTGGTGTTGGATGGATAGAAAGTTTAGGCCCAAGAGTCCTGGCAACTTTGCACGCTACCTTTTTTAATTCTGTTGCAAAGAGGGATTGCAGAGGCTTTTTTTCTGTGCTTTGCCTTTCTTGGCAGGAAGACAGCCTGGATAAATTGCAAACTGTACAAATGAGGTCTCGGAGCCAGTTTTGGGTGCAGTCCTGTAGGTTATGTAAAATGAAATGGAAAGGGTTCTGGCCCTCGTTTAACATTACTGTATGCTGAAAATGGGAAACTTTTATTAAACAATTATTACAAGCACATATTAATTTTATACAACCCAGGGGTTGCAAACACAGTTGTGGTGTACCAAAGACTTTAATAGGTCTTCAGTAAAGACCGTGCTAGACTATGAGGAAAGGAGAAGGTCCTGAGGATTCTTCAAAAAATTGTGGTGAAAAGTAACTGGACTTGGCTGCAATGCTTCTATGTGAGGTGTAGGAAAAGGTCAGATGCTTGTTGGTGCGGCTTATAGTATCTGTATTCAATAACTTGGCATATGATTGTGCGGACGATTTACTGGTCTTCCTTTCCATCTCTTCCAGAGTGCATCCTGTGCTAAGCTAGAGACAGGACATCCTGCTTTACCAGTGTGCTTCTGACATTAGTTCAGATTGTTGCTCGAGCATGGCTTTTATATTCTCAGAGATGATCAGAAAGCAGGTGTCAACATGGGAGACTGTCAAGGTTTCCCGTTTCTTATGCATTCTGTGGGAGCATAGTTTCAAACTGATTCTCATGGGGAAGTGTAGTGCTCCCTTAGCAATCACTTCTTTCTTTTTTTTCTGAGATTTCCCAACATGATCATCTGAAACAAAATTAAATTACTGTGATATACTAAACTGAAGTGACAGAACAGACTTAGTTGGGGAAAGTACTGTGCTCCCTTACCATTACTGCTTCAGAAAAAGTGGTTTTATAATCTCTTTATTTAAAACCTCACTATAAGATATGGCTTCTTAGTGTAGTTGGTAAGCAGCCTGCCTTTTAGTCAAGCACATCTTTAAAAATATGATGCATCACCTTACAAAAACAGTTGAAGATTCTTCCACAAAAATCCATATCTTTTCCCGTAAATAAGAATGTTAAATGATGAGCGCTTGTTGCATTATACACATCCCTGGATGTGATGTCCTTCTTGGTGAATTTTTGTTAAGAAACAAAATGCAATTTTTATTGAGATCGATAAAAGATTCAGGTGACAAAGTGATTTATCGGCTGAACTGAATGTTCATTTTTTCCCCAAGAACAACACAGCCAACCAAGAAAAAAAAGGAGGATACCATGAAGTGTTTTGTACTTAGCTTTGTTTTTAGCTTGGGTCCTTGGAAAACGGGGAAAAAAAGGGCGAAGTCATCCATCAAACCTTAAAATAGTGCTTAAAATGAGTAACTGACGCTCTGGCCCTCAGACTACAACATATGGAGGAGCTTATTATATGACCCACTACACACCAAAGTCCATGGAAATACTCCCATTAACTTCAATGAATGTAACTCCAGTACTGCATAATGAAAGCAGGAGAGAAACCAATTTGTCAGTGCATGAGAGATGGTGCTCACCATCAAGTCTTTCTTTTGATTACCGCGAGGCTGCAAAGCCAGTTTGCCTGCTTGAATGATGTAAGATTCCATGTGGCTCTGAAGAAAGCTTTATTTAGAAGCTCTCAAAGAGGGGTGGATTAAATGTCCCTGGAAAAGGATCCCCTGAATGCACTTTTTCCCTTAGGATCAACATCTCACGTTGGCTTCCCCCGTGTGAATTTAAGCAGGGTCTGTAATGAAGCAGTATTAAAGTAATTGTTTCTTGACTCCTGCAGCCTCCCCAGTGTTGGCAGAATTGCTTTCAGTGACAGATCCCACATGAATCAGGGTATAGGAAATGAAACAGTGGTTTGCTATGTTATTGCTGAGTATTCCAGACGAGCTATCACCACTGGTGCTCTGAGATGCTCAGGGCACTGCAGGAGAAGCTTCAGAGGCATGTGTAACCTGACTCTCAGTGCAGAAAATTTTTGCACTATTGATTAAGTGGCAAGCATCTAAATCTGCTTCTGTCTAGATAAGGAAGGAAGATATTAGAGGAATTGGTTTGTACCCTCAGCAAAGTTGTTTACACTTTGCTGCTGTTTGGCCCTTGCTTACAGCCTGAAACAAACACCTAACTTAGAAAAAACACCAGGGTGAATGTAGCTGTCTTATGTTTCTGCAAATTGCTATTGGCTTGAAAAGATATGTTTTGCATGTATCATAGAATCATAGAATGGTTTGGGTTGGGAGGGACCTTAAAGATCATTGAGTTCCAATCCCCCTGCCATGGGCAGGGACACCTCCCACTAGACCAGGCTGCTCATGTGTAAGTGCATGAAGTGAAATTTGAATTATTTACACTGGAAAAGTTTGCTTGAAAAGTGTTGCGTAAAGTGACTTTGTACCAAATAGATCCAAATACAGGACTAATCCCATACCTATTGTGTAAAACTGTAAAGTGTAAATTTTAGCATATTTTTTTTCATAACATGAAAAACAGTAGTAAAAGACGTCTGAAATCCTAAAATTGGGAGGCCAGCCTCAAATGCAAGTAAAATTGAACATTTTTATTAAAGCAGTGATCCACACCTCATTAAACATGGGTTCAATCAAATATATAGGAAAAAACCTAACCATTTAAAATCATTGGTGAATGTAGTCATTACTGTGCTCTGCTTTTAAATAACATTTTAAATTTGTATGTTTTACTGTGATACATTCTTTATCAATTTCTTAGAGCACCATTGCAACATTGTATACTAAATTTAATGTTAACTGTAATTTCATCTTAATTTTTAATATCAGATCCTTTTCATTATTTTTTATGCATATTTATTTCCACTGCAGTTGCAGTGTCCTTGAAGTTGTTGATATCATTGATTGGAAAGGAAAACACAGCATTTCACAGAGAGTTTTGGGGGAGGCATGTTGTAAATGAGAAAGCTTAGGCCCATTTTCATTGTTGTACTCTTCCATATGAGTGTTACAGAATGGAAGTGTTTCTGCTTAAATCCAAATGCCTTTTAGCAGTGAGATTCTCAGCCTTGTGGACTTGCACCAGTTCATTGTACCGTGCTTATCAGCTATTCTTGTGTTTTCGTGAGCTTGGCTTTCTTTCTTTTCCTGTTGATTTTGTAGGTTCCAGCCAGCTTTGGAATATATGTCAGGAGAGGAAGACTATGTCACGTGAGTGTGGCTGAATGAGGCACTGGGTTATGCCTAAGCTGTTCCTTACTTTCTGAGGGCTGCTTGCCCCTCTGCAACCCCATCTCAACACACAGCAGAATTCGCTGAACTTTACAAGTATGGGTGCATCAGATTTTGCCTAATGGTTATTAAAAGTTCAAAAAGGAACTTTTGTTCATTGCACATACTGACCATCAAAATCGGGGATCTAGAGTTTAAGCAGCAATTAGGCTGAGTCCCTAAAGAAGGTATGGAGTTGCAGAGAGTCCCTTATATATGGAAAGTGTGGCCAACAAAATACCAGTGAGAAGTGCCTGGAGAAAGAACATCAGTGCAACACACAGATGGCCCACTGCTGAAAGCAAAATAGTGCAGTGGCATCAGATATTTTTAGTATGTAGCAAAAAATTATTGTGCACAGAAAGTACTTGTTATATGCTTCTCATTCTCATCTGGAATGTATAGAGACTGGGTTTTTATCAAATTTGGTAATTCCTGAGAGTTCAGAGATAAAGCAACCATCTGTACGTTGCTTTAAAACAAGAACTGACTTTTCAGCATGCATGTTTACCCAACTGTATCGGAGAGGAAGAATATGTGAAATGTGCAGCATATCTTTGAGCTAGACAAAATCTCAGCTGGCAAAATAATCTGTTGGGATTATATTGCTTTTGAGCATTCTTCATATTTAGAATGAGCTAATTCGTGTGTGCTCTGATGTATATACAGTAGAAATGCTTGCATCAGCCTTCATGCTTTTTGGAGTGTTCCTGCTATTTGACCATCCCCTGAGTGCAGAGATGACAGGTAACATGGTGTGCAACTTGAAAGCTCGTTGGGGCTTTTTTGCAATGGAGAACAAATGGATGTGGGGTAGAACAGGACAGTCAAGTCCAGTTATTAGTCTGATGTTCTGGAGACTAGTTTCTGCACATAATCTTTGTTGTATGACTGTTGGTCAAGCAATTTATATCTCTGAGCCTCAGTTTCTCCCACATCAAAAGAGCTGGTAGCACTGCTTTACTTCACAGATGTGGGTTTTCAAGGTAAATGAAGCTCAAAATTAAGTTTTTAAAATTCTTTTTTAAACTATGACTGGTACAATAATGAAATAAAAGCAGGGTGGTTATAATTATTGAACAATTTATGTCTTTCCTCTGAGATAACTGTATTATTTTGGCTTAGCTGTGCTTGCAAAATTGTGGAAATGCCAGCTGTGCTGCTTTTGGCTGTGATAATTTTGTTTATAGTAGCTAGTATAGGGCTATGTTTTGGATTTGTGTTGAAAACAGTGTTGATAACACAGACATGCTTTCGTTATTGCTGAGCAGTGCTCACACACAGTCAAGGCCTTTTCTGCTTGTCACCCCATCCCACCAGCAAGTAGCTGGGGGTGTGCAAGAAGTTGGGAGGAGGCACAGCTGGGACAGCCGACCCCAACTGACCAAAGGGACATTCCAAAGGATATGGCGTCATGCTCAGCATATCAAGCTGGGGGAAGAAGGAGGAAAGGGGGGATGTTTGGAGTTACGGTGTTTTGTCTTCCCAAGTAACCATTACATGTGATGGAGCACTGCGTTCCTGGAGATGGCTGAACACCTGCCCGCCCACGGGAAGTAGTGAATGAATTCCTTGTTTTGCTTTGCTTGTGTGCACAGCTTTTGCTTTACCTGTTGAACTGTTTTTTATCTCAACCCACGAGTTTTCTCACTTTTACTCTTCCAATTCTCTCCCCCATCCCACTGGAGGGGAGTCGGTGAGCGGCTGTGAAGTGCTTAAGTTGCTGGCTGGGGTTAATCCACAACACAAGCCCAAGCCAATGCGTATCACTTCTTTGTTTGGCATATCAGCCTGGCCAAGAAAACATGTAAAGCACGGTTATAAAATCCATTTTCGTGTCATAAGGCCATCTTGGAGCACAAGCAGGTAAGATGCTGTATTCTCCCAAAATATTATGTAGGTCTTTAGCATAGATCTGTGATATGGGCTGTGTTTCCCCTGCATCACCCTTCACGGATGGGGTCTTTGCTTTTCAGTTTGGTAGAGGCAGTAGCTGCCAGTCGACATGTGCCATTGTTTTTCTTAATCCATGTACACATCTTCAAAAAAAATTTTTCTTCTCCATCTTCTCTTTCTTACTGCAGAGAGAAAGGCATATTAACATCGTTTTCTCTTTATGCATCCTATGCATGTTAACGAACGTGAGCTCTATATTTTGTTTGTTCATTTTGTGATCCTTTCTGATGGCATAGTAATCAAGAGTATGTGTAGAAAAATGTTAGTGACAGCATGTGAATTGAAAAGTCTTTGCCCATAGATGGTCAAACAACTTTGTGCATAATTTTGGAAAGAGCAAGAGTAACTCCAGTGTTTTGAGGAGCTACTCTGATTTGCACATAATTATTGATAGCAAAATATGTGCACATGTGGAGCACTTGTCTATAGATATCTTAAAATCTTTTGCTTTTTAATTGTTTGAATCTATGTCCTTCTTAAAACAAGATTCAAGGAAAGTCAGAGGCTCCTTATTAGTGTATATGTATTTTATTACAGGAGATTAATACATAATTTCTGTTTACTAAGGTAGTTGAGATATTCAAAATAGCACTACTGTTAAGAATTGAAAGTTAAAGCAAAGGTATTGATGTGTTGCCAGGATTGCAGAAAACAATGAATCTTGCATTTATTATTTTAACTGATACAATACAAGCTAGTTAATGCCTGCTGTGCTGGTTAAAGCCAAATCCAGGGTTCCTGTATTAATGCAGGCCATTGAATGACTCTAATGCGTAGAAATCAGAGGGCAGAGAGAAAGAGAGCAATGTGGTGTTTTGGGGTTTTTTTAGAAACAGGATACTCCTGCTTTACATATATTATTTGGCTTGGTTAAGAGCACTAGTGGAGAATAGAGGATAAATAGAAGTCACTTTCCTAACAGAGCTGGGTTTTGCGTTAATGCTGGGCAAGATTTGTTGTGCTATAGGGAGGTATTTGGAAACAGGACAATACCTAAATGTCCTTCACAGAGGTGTCATTGCAGGAGGATATACCTCTTATATACACTTCATATAGCTGCCTGAGAAAGAGAGAGAGTAGCAACAGTAACAGATAACTGCTTAAGATAGGAAGTGAAATTGCAGGTGTTCATGGTCTCAATATTTATGTATTAATTACTCAGATTTGCATAACGGTAAAACAATTTAACTCAGGTAAAAAACCCTGTAAGCCACAATGGCTGTTGATATCAAGGATCCACCCGCTTATGGTCTCTCTCTTCTCCCTTCTTCCCATATAAAATTCTACTGAGTCCTCCCTGGGGAAGGAACCTGCCATAGTAAAAAGATTGGATAAAGAGAGGAGAATAATAATGGCAGCATTAGCAAGAAGCTCTACGTAATACCAGTGCTTCTGCCACAGTACCTCTGTCCTCCCTAGCAGGTTCCCTGAAGCAAGATGCAATATATCTCTTAGTTTGAATATTTCATTTCCAGGGGTACATCTGCTTTTCTTTCATGTTATATTCAGCATTACCTATTTATAACACTTTTTAAAACCGATTTTCCAGCTTCTTGGTATGGTACAAGAAAAAGAGAATCTATGTGTCAGTGTAACGATAAAAGGCATGAGGAAAAGGGGAAAGTCATAATTGGTTGCAAATCAAGTTATGAACCTCAAGCCAAAATAAAAGTGGAAGAAAGAGGGAAGAGAGTTTTATAACCTCAGTAAATAGCAGAAATTACAGTCTGCTGTGTGCGTCTGGTTTGTACTTTTATCCTGCGTTAGTGGATAAGGATATTTATCTGATGTTGTTTGCTCTACATATAAACTCTTCTGATTTAGATGATAGATAGAAACCATTTATACAGATAAACACAGCAGGGGTCTAAACACGGCTCCCTGTGGAACACCAGATGTGAGTGAATGAACATTTGATTTTCCTCTTGTCTGCTTCTGACAACCTGATGGATAAGAAACCATCTCCTGAATTCCCTTAAAACCTGATAGCACTAATGCAGATAATAACATAGAGTGAGATATGGTATTTATTAAATCTGCTCTCTAAATATTAATATGACAGCAGCTGTGATCTTTCTACTCTTTAACTGTACTCTTTAAGCACTGTGTCACTTGCTAACAAAGATAAATGCACAGGGCTGATGTAGAGGGTTTAGGACCACAGGGGTATTCAAATACTTAAGATTCATGCAATTTAGAAATTAATATTCTACATCACAATTGATTAAATAAAAAGAGTGTGAGGAATTTACAAAATTGCTTTTAAAATGGAAACAGATTGTGTGAATGGAATAAAAAGCAGCTATGTTAATTCTTTTCTGTCCATTGTCCCAGGTGGATCTAATGCGAACCACTGAAGAGTGTATTAGCAGAAAGGAGCTTTAGTATTTCATAAGTTAGAAATATCATCTCTGAAGTGTCAGCAGTTTTATATCCACTTTTCTCTCCCTCTCCATTTCCTCCATATCTCTGAGATGAAAGTCTCACAGAGGAAGAGGCCATGTCTTGGCCAAATGCTTTTATTCACTAGGTCATGTCTTCTTCAGAGTTAACTGTCAAATGCTCTTGTAGTTCAAGCATTCTTGGGTGGTGAAGGGTGACTTCCAGTTCTATGACGTCTTACCTAAAGCTAAACTCACTGGCTCTGTCTTGCTAGAAAAGCCCACAAGGCCAGCACCTCTCCCAGGTCACACGTGCTGCTTATTTATTAGCCCAGTTTGATTGACTTTGGCTGAACTGGGTTTCACATTTATCAGTGAAAGCACAGCAAGGGTCAGTACCAACTTTTGCCAGGTGGCAAATCTGCTTTCTCTGTGTAGCACAAATCCCAGTCTAAGGGAAGAGGGAAAACTGAAACTGGTATCACCCGGACCCTTGGGAAAGCCTGTGGTCTGTCACCATAAGCAGCTGGTTGCTTTATCTCTCTGGGAGACAGTTACAGTGTCCAAACACAAACTGGGAAGCTGTGTCCGCATTTGTGTGGAGTTTGAAGAGGAGCTGTTCACGTGCAGCTTGCATTGACTCCAGGCAGAGCGTGAGGGGGTATTTAGTGTCAGTGTTCAGGCAGCTTTTGGAGTCTCTCATCAGATGCTTTTATGTAGTGTGTTCTTTGTGTTCAGCTGTGTACATGTGTGGAAGAGGCAGCCCCGTTTGCTTCATATCAACTTCTCTGGAAAGAACCTCAGTCCACAGATAAAAACCCCACTTGTTTACACCAACACTAAATTGCTGAGATGACAGGTTTAAGAGGAAGAGACTTTCTTGCTAGATTCATTAAGGATCCTTTCCACTCAGTTTTGTCCAGCTAACTGTCCCAGTTTGAGCTGTTACACTTCTGGGTACCTGTTAATCTCTGCAGTGTGATGTTTCCGATACGGCAGTGTTTGCTGGTGTTGGGAATGGGCTATAGCCGCCTTCTACTCCATGGCAGCATAGCCTCGCTCCTGATGAGATAGTGCAGCTTTATGGGCTCTCCTGCATCGAGTTTATCAGTCCCAACTTGAATATGTTGATGAGTGATTTCATACTGCATTCAATAAACACAGTAGAGGGTACTTAGAATAATTCTACTGTTAGGAATGAAAAGCTAATTGGCTTTGAAGAAAATAACCCACACACAATTTGTACCACTCCACTGATCAGAAACTGGACCATGGATAATTGAGATGGTATGAAACACCTACTGCCTCCCGCTGTCGATTTTTGGATCCATTAATTCCTACAGTGTCTTGTGCCTACCTACAGGAGGGTGTTACAACAGCTTAGTTCATTATAAACAATTCTGCTCCATTTACTTTAGAATTTTGTGGCTGTTAATCCATAAATGTATAGAATGCAAATTTGCAAACAAAGGAGCTGGGAGGTAGTGACTCTTTTCTGCAATCCTGTTTCAGTACCATGTTAAAGATGAAAATTTTGTGAAAGGGAAAACCACATTTTCGCACAGATGCCTGTATGGTAGTACTTGAGCCTAAATGTGAAGAAGGTTTTCGATGGTAGACGGTTTTGGGGGTTGTTTAGGTTTGTTGTTGTTGTTGTGGTTTTTGGTTTTTTAAATTGCTTTGGGGTTTTATTTTTTTGAGGACATAAATCACAAAAAAGTAATCCAAGCTTGTGTGTGTTCAATTCCCAAATGATAAAGAGGTTTGATGTGGATTATGGGAGCATAGATTTTGTGGCCAGTATAAATACATTTGATTCTATACAAATAAAAAATTGAGTGAATTCTCTTTCACTCAATAAAAATGTTACTCGACATTGTTATTACTGCTCCTGTTCTGCTTTTTAGAAAGGGGAAGGAAGGAGTGTCACGGTGGTTGTGACAGAAAAATTCAAACTGTCATTGTGCATTGTTATTTTCAACATGATTCTACTGTCGAATGAGGGGCAAATTTTCACAGATTTACAATTTTGTCTTAATCTAAATGATATATATTGAAAATGTTTTTATCTCACAGCTGTTGTTAAATAATATATATTTTAAAGTCATTCCACAGCATTTCAGGATGCTAATTAATAGTTCAGGTACCTTTCTCCTGAAAGACAACAAACTCTCTGTCCTACTGTTCAGTAACCACCAGATTTAACAGGATATTTTGTACATGGTATTTTCCTAGGTTAAAGGTTTTTTTAAACATATTTTTATGCATGGTTTGTAAAAACTTTGTAGTCCAGCTCCTGTAAGGAAATTGAAACCCACTGATATTAGGCTTGAATTTCTTGGTTTCCCTTTATGTATCTCTTCCAAATAATCTACAGATGCCTAAATCACTTGGAAAACACTGTTATGGGTTAAAATGGTCTCAACAGATAAAAATATCTTGTTTAAAGGGGAAATTTCTTTAATCAGATTTGGTAAATTTATGCTAACCTCAATTCTTCAGCCAAACTAGCAACAGAGTAATTGCTAGGAAGGGCAATAATTAGGGTTCTGATGTTAATATTAAAAGAGGAAACCTTGGAAAGTTGAAGTCTCCTTTTCACCTGGCATTTGATTTGATTTCACTTTTTTTCACTAGCACAAGTCTAGATAAGAAATTACACATTGGAAGTGGTATCCTGAGTGAATAACAATTGCTGTGAATGAAGTGGAGTCACCTTTTTTTTTTTGTCTGAGTATGCAAGAAGCTGATCCAGTCTAATGGGTAGAGAGAGCAGCAGCATTATTCATAGCAATATGTAAAGTACCCTCTTGGGCTCACCATACATTTTATCTTTCATTATCAAATTGACACTCCTGCATGGGTAGATTCATTCTCTGGCAGGGACTACCACAGGCTATATTTCTGTACTTTTTCTCCCTCCATCCAGGCATTCTCTCAGCGCCTTGGTAAATCATCATGTTAAATCATTAATAGTGAAGAAAGGCATGCTACGTAAGCAATTATATACTGATTAATGTCTAAGATAAATCCCTCTCTTCAAAGATATTGCTGACCTGCTGAGTATCTCCATCATATTCATTTTCTTTGTTCTTTGCTAGAAGCTGATTTCTTAGCAGTCCAAGCACAAAGAAAGGCAGGAGTGTTCTTAGCTTCAAATCTTCATGCATAGCACCGAACATGAACAGTTGACATTCTCGCTCAAAATCAACACAGCGGGGACACAAGGGCTGAAAATCTTCAGTAAGGCTTTATCTGGCTGGTAAAATTCTGTGCATGCCCTCAAAACTCTCGTCCTTGTTAACATCATGGCATTTCCAGTGGTACTAGCAGTGGCGGGGGCTCTCGCAGAGATGGGCCATTAGTGCTGGCAGTGCTGCGTGAGTTCAGCCTGCTATGAGTAAGTGCAGATGACATGGTGCTTAAAATGTGGGCAGCCGTAAGTGTTTTTCTCCAGTGGAGCTCCCAGTGTCATTACTAACATGAGAACCAAACACGTATTGGCTCACGTGGGAATGGTTTAAATCACTTCATTTTCCAGGTGTTAGAGTCTGTAGAGCACAGGCAGGGAAACAATAGAATAAAATCCTGACTGGTGAAGCAGGGTGGGATTCAGGGGAAAGGGATTATATTTTGGTATTTTCCTAGTGATAAAAAATAATGTGTAAAATACAGAAGCTATTGGAATTCCCTGAGATATTGCTGATGCTCAGTGTGTATAAATACAATGGTAGCATCTGTAAAGTTATTGCACAGGTGAAATCCATTCTGAAATGGTACCGTGTTAATCCTTGTGTAATGTGCTGTGGGGTGGCCTTCCTCAGCAGAGAAAGGATGCCCTTGATAGACACCCGCTAAAGTCATGAGCCTCTTTTGCTGCATTGTACTAACAGCTTGAATACACTGATTTCTCCTTACTGTATGTGTAAATGTTTAACTACTTACACCCAAAAGTGTGCTGGTAGTGGTGACCTTATGCCACAGAAATGTAAGTCTGTGCTATTAGTTCTTTGGGATGTAGGTGGTGCGTTCCTTTTGTGCTGAGGGGTAAATTACTGACAAATAACACTCATGTACTTAGCAGCTAAAAAGGAACTGCCAATATTGTGTATCTGCTGACAGAAAGAAATATTTATAGGACATTTGCATTGATAGTATTGTTAGACATTTTCTGATTTAAAATCAGAATTAGGTATTGACAAATTCAGCCTCCTTTACTCCAGAAAATAAGAATCTAAGACCTAGCTCTTTTTTTTTTTTTTTCTTTCCCTTAGCTGTGCTTCCTATTCCTTCTCATTGAGATTATGTGTTCTCCACTAGACCAAAGCCTGGATGAGAGAGCATAGTTCCGTACAGTTGTGCTGTAGTCAGGACCGAAAAGGTGCTAACATGCTAAAGGGTATTTTCTGTAGCATCAAACCCCACTTTGTCACTCTGCATGAGAGAACAGTAACATGAGAAGGATGGCTTTGCAAACTCTCCTTATTTATAGCTTAATCCTCTCCTACCGAGGTTCAAATCCCTCGCTTTGGTATTCAGGTATCAATCTTTAGTTGCTGGGAAGTGTGTCCAGCTTTCAGCCGGTGACAGATGCCTTCCCAGTTATATAGCAAAAGTGAAAATACAAGACCAGGGATATGTATTTTGTCAGACCCACCAAGGTGAGAAGCTGTCACTTCAGAATTGTTACTCAAGCTGTCTTTTGTGCTATTAGTGCTAAAATATTTGGTTATATTAATTTCTGATTATAGCAATATCCTGTCCCAGGTTCTGTCATTGAACTGTAGGGTTGAAGTGGAAGCTGAGTGTATCTTCAAATGTGTTCAGATGCTGTGCTGAATGCAAGCCCAGCAGAGAAGGATCAGTTCCTTTTGCTTTGTCCAATGACTTCTTATTGTTTCACACATATGGGTCTAAACAAATTTAACAGTACTCACTTGTTCTTTAGAGGTACCAGTTGTAATCTTATTTGTGAAACAAACATTTCTCTGGATTTGGAACTTTGTGCTAAAGTATTTCAGCAGTTGCAGTCCAGGGTTTTTGGCAATGCTGATTGCCTGTAAATCTTCTCACCTGTTTTTCCAATTGAAGTTATTCAACACTTGACAAAATCTGGCACAGAGATTCCAGAAATGTTGCAGCTATGATAAATTTTTATTTTTACATATTATATTTGAGTAAATTTTCAATCAGTCCATGAAACACCACAATAAGTTGTCCTGAATTTGTGCTTCTTGAAAGTGCCACTGCTCTAACACTTTCTTGTCTGCTTCCCCCAGCTACCTATTGCCACTCTAACGTCAGGCTACGAAAATATATATTCTATGCAAGCTTGACTGTACTAGCAATAAGCAATGGAGGTACCACAGGCAAAATCACTCAGGCAGGGCTCCCAGCCAACTCCTTTTGCTCCTCCAGAAGAGATTTGTATATTGCCCTATAGCCTCCTTATAGACACTAGAGAGCCAGCCTGGTAAGAGAGGTCCTGGCCACGCACCCTGGAGCAAAAGCTGCAATCCCTGCTGAGGTCCACGTGATTGTTCCAGGAGGTGGAGGGAGGAGGTTTCTGTTAGCTGTTACCCCTGCGCAGGCACACGTATGAGGTAAAGGAGAGCATTAGCCTTCTGGATGAGATCAATTAAAGTCAGCAAAGACTAGAAAAGCAAGCACCTAAAGTGCTGTAGTAGTTTGGGGCTCATGGGTTTGGAATAAATGAAATAATTAAATATTCCATTGCTGCAGTAAGACCTTTTTGCAAGGAATATTTTATCGCACCCAGTGTTTCTCCCTTTCACGTTTATTTTCTCCGTCATCATTGTTTATTTTCATCTGATGCTTTAGGTTGAACTGGTCCATTAAAATAATTGAGTTTAATGTTTGAATATATTTTTTCATCCATTCTTTCCCTTTCCCTCTTTCTCTCTCCCTCTCTCTTGCACAAACGTGTATTTCGAAAGCATAGACCAAAAGCACAAAACAAAATCCCCCACCAGATGAGGGCTCCTGAGCATGACAGAGTTTGAATTACTGACTGGGTAGATACACCCCTCTTGGTGTTTTTTATAGAAGGCTGGCTGACTTACAGGAAAACTAATAAGTCTTTTCAGGCTTGTAATGAAAGGTGAAACTACAGGGAAGTAGCAATAAATAAGTAAGATTTTAGGGGCTCCCAGTATTCTTGAGGGGGAATTTTGCCAAGGGAATAGGGGCAGGAAGAAATGGTAGCTCTGCTTCAAAGGAAAAGCAAACGGGCTATAGTGATTCCAGAAGAGACATAAAATTAATAGCAATTTGAGGCAAAATATTATCTCTTAAGCAATATTTTATCAACTTCCTCAATGATTTGTGAAACAGGATGACTCATAGATAGTGGTGGAGCTCAGGACACCTGTGATCTCTTGGTTTTATTGTCCTTGCCTTTGACTGGTTGTTTCAGCCCTTTGCACCTCAGTTTTCCTTTCCTTCTGCTCCCATTTTACCCTCTGTCTTTTCTACTGTAACTTGTGCACCATTTGAGAGACCGTAGTGTACCTACCATATAGGGCTTGATTTCAGCTGGTGCTTCAAAATGTTATTGTAATTTTAAAAATGAGATTTGTATATATTTTTATTAGGACAAGTAACAAAACTGGAATTTTTATTTTAGTGGTGCTCCCTTTTACAAACCAGAGAGTCCATCCCCTAAGTTGCCCTTAATAAACTGTGAATATTGAAAGAGAAGTAATCACTTGAATCTGTTCCTGGAGCAGAAGTTGTATTAGTAAATTCTGAGGAAGAGAATTGAGGCTTAGGGGAATGGGAACCAAAGCATGTTCGGTTTCTCAGAAAGGAGAAAAGCATGGATGTAGGCTGTTTCATGAAACACTATAGAGAAGTGTGTTTTAAGCTGGCCATAATCATGCATTAACCTTTCCAATCATGCTGGAAATACTCTAAACTCTGTCTCACAAGCTCTCTTGCTTTCACGGGTGGATAGCGTTTACAAGCACCTGTATATTTGCCTGCTAAATCAAAACCCAAAATGTCTTCTGGGCTGAGATGTAATTTATACTATTGAAACTACAGGACCCACTAAATCTAAAGTAAATAGCAACTCAGTTTTTATTTAGAGATGCAGTGCAGAGCAAAAATAAAACTTAGATTACCAATTGATGATAGGCATTGAAGCTGATCCTGTACAGCCAGAACCAGAACAGCATGTCACAAGGATAGAAGGAAAAATCAAAGATGTTATCTGGTACAAAAGAAAAAAATATAAATCTTAAAACTCGTAGTATTAAACAGTGAAAATTACCATGTGAGTGATGGAGCAGTAGAACATGGCAAAAGTTTGTGAGATGCCATTAGTTTATATCAGGGTCCTGAAAATGGATTTTTATTATTGCCACTGTTTTATTACTTGTGCCCAATAGTGTTTTTGATAGGCAGAATATTTCCCAGATCTCCAAGGAGTGTTCCAGACTTCACAGTTTAAAATAGATGGGGAAAATATTCAGGGAACATTAACTTCAAGCGGGACTTTCTGCTCTGATTGACAGAATTCATTACAGAAGGTGTGTTAGAATTTTTCTGCTCTTGCAACTGCTCAGCTGGACTTCAAGCCTCACTTCTCTAAGCGTGATTCAACTCGGATCCCCCTCCGTTCTATATCGATAATTTTTTTTCCTGGTCTTTATGTGGCAACACAGAAAACTAATTTTGGTTAGTTTCTTAAACAAAACTTCACTAGTTCTGAGTTCTCTATTAAATCCCACTCAAAATGTAACCTGACCTGAGAAAGTCTTTATTTCCTCTGCTCTCACTCTGCTTTTGCCTGTTGTGGTTGGAGGCTCCCCAGAGCCCAGTGAAGTCCCTTGTTTCTCACTGCCCCAGCTTATGGATGTAAGCACCACAGGAAATTTAGCCATATCTACTTAGGAATCACCAGGATTTTTCACGTCGTGTGAGGGCTGTCCCAAGTTGACACTCAAAAGCACGACAAAATCAATCACTAGTGGAGGCAACTCTCTTAGCAGTGGCAAACGGCGTACTGGAAGATGTGGTGTTTGGGGAGGTTTCCCAGTAAAGGAATTTGCCTACTTACCTAATCAGGTACATCCTGCAGTTTTCCTGGAGGGCTGGCTAGGAATCTCAAGTTATTATTTATTTATTTAAAGGCTTTATTTAAAAAGGGAAGCAACAAGAAATCTCCCCAGGCATTTCCAAATGCAAAGATTCCTGAAGTTTGGGACTATTTCTAAGCTGTTTGATGCTGATAAATCTTCTCAGATGCTTGTGACCCACTTGCAAGTATACTTGCAGGTATACTGTTAGGTATTTATCCATCAGCTGCTCATATCAGGCTGCTCTAAGGTGATGCTCAGAAGAGAAAGCTCACACAAGCTAATGTTAATCTGGAGGTCAGCCTAGAAAATTGTAAAGGTCCTTATTGGCCTTAAAAATCTATGAAACGATAGCAAGTGCTGGCAAAAGGTCAATGGTCACAGACAAAGGGCTATGAGACCATCTAGCAGAGCTACTAGCACTTCTTTATTATAAGGAGGTTAACATAAATCCTAGGTTTGGTTGTCAGATATTGTTCAGTCACTTTTCTTCCCCTTGAACAGTTTCATGCAGATGTTTTCTACCTGTAGGCTGCTCCTGAAAAATTACCATCCACTTCAGAACACCGTATAGAGCTTCCTGTGAGTCCATCCCAAACATTCCCCAAAGTATTGTGCAACAAGCAGTAGAGCAGCTCTCCAGTCTGAGTGCCTTATGATTTATGAATAACTATGGTTTCCATTAAGCTGCAGAAAGGGGATAGTGTGTTTCACCCTGTGCTGAGAACCCCATTTGTTTCCGTTCCTGTCAGCAGTTTGCATAAGTGAATGATTTTATTTCATGTGAGAGAGAAGGCAAACACACAAGTTATCCCAGCAGTGGAAGATTTGTCAAATAAAGCTTTTAATAATGCTGTTATTTGACAGTTTTATAGTGCTTCAACTTTTGAGCAGTTTGAAGGTGGTAGGTTTTCAATAAAAATTAAGTCCTTATCTAGAAGAAACTCGGTCCCTATTGTTTTAAAAGAACTAGTCTTGGCTGCCTTGGAGCACCTTAATCTACTATTGAAAGTAAATCTCAATCCTTTTCTGTATTAATATATCTTGCAATCCATCATCAGTATGTGTTCTGTGTATTTTTTTGCCCTAGTATATCAAGGTGGCCTGATAAACCACCTTCCTAACCAAACTTGTTGGGTGATCATTATGTTTCTCGCAAGAATAAATTATCCAGTGTAGTTCTCTGCAGCTTACTTAAATAGTCCAGCAGTGTTTCCAGTCACTCTTACTTATTTCTTTAATTTGTTTAAAGGGTCCAGTAAGTTATTCAGGTGAGGAGAAAAGGAACAGGGAAGTTACTGGTTTTCACAAGGTCAGAGTTAATCCTATCTGTGTTCATAAATCATTATACGTCATAGGATAACCACACAGCGACTGAAAACATGTTCATAGAAAACCAGTTCTGCATATAAAGTCTCTTTTACTTAAAGGAGGGATTTTCAAAAGAATCTAAAGCTGCCCAAAATTCTCCAACAATTAAATAAGCGTAAGTTTAAAGGGTTATGTTATTTATAGATCTGCTGCTTTTGTTCCAAAAGTTGGTTGATCTTTACCACCCTGCAGAGAAGTTAGATTTTTGTACAAGCCTTTTGCCAAAACATTTTCTGAGAAAATGAGTGCTGTATAACCTTTTATAAGTGTTTGATTTGGACAATCAGAATAATCAACAATGGTATGAGTAGAAGCAACATATCTTAGATTTAAATTATCTGCCCAAATTAACATACAAAGATGTTGTGAGAGCTAAGATTTGATTTGAAGAGATCCTGCCTCCAAATTGTTTTAGAAGCTAGCCCTGCACTAGTTGTACAGATACAAACTAGCTCCGTTAGGCACAGAACCCTTTCTCATACTTAGAAATTCAATTTATGTCTTGCTATACCAACTAATATTTACAAAAGAGTGCCCAGCTGGGACTGGCAAAATTCATTCCCATCCTTTGTCTGTATATCAGACAGAACGTCCTGCATCCCAGTGATTTCAGCTGTTTCGGGAATCATTAAGGTGAAGCCTTTCTACTTGATACTCTCATTAGCAGTGGTGTTAAACCTAAACACACATATGGTGCATTTTCAAATGCAGTGCCACAGGTTTTTTTCCAGAGATCTTACAATCTGGTCCAGTAAACAAAATGAGCAGAAGACATGAGCTAGAGGGAGGAAGGAGAAAAAGCCAGCAACAAGATTGTTAGCTGGTTTGATATGCTGAAGCTCTTCTTACAAGCTGGTGTCACCCCTAAGGCTCGTAGGGGAATTTTTATTTTCGTCTTTTCACTAGAACTTGCTGAAAAATATGTGTTAAAGCTCTTGAAAGAGATAGTTCTGTTTTAAGGCCTTGAAATCTTACAACCTGCTCTAGAAAGAGCTACTGGTTGGGTGTGCTCAGTCCCGTCCTGCTCTTCCACTACCCAAGCGGGGTGTGCCAGCATGGCAGAGGGAGCATGCATGTGGTTAAAAGCAGCCTCTGTTTAATTCCCGAGGAACCCCCTCACTGTTTTCTGATGACTTGGATTAGCAAGGATCAAACTAAGTCATTCTGTGTTCACCAGCCCCTTCCCATTGCCAAGCCCAGGAGAAGAGAGGGACAGACTGTTTTCTATTTACTGATGGCTTGAGGCAGTGCCACCAGAGAAATTAGAGGAGTTTTCCATTGACTTTGTGAAAGTTGGGTAGTGTCTTGGACTTGCTCTGTATGTATTGTTTTTTCATTTTACACACAGACAGCTCAGAGTCTCCCTCATATCTTTTTCTCCTACAGTGCTCAACTCCTCTCTCTCATCACAGAAAAATCTGACAGGAACTTTCCTCTCTTATCTGTCTCTTTCTCTGTGCTCTCCTCCCCCTCCTTCTCATTCTTTACCTCCCTCTGTCTCTCTCATTCTCTCCCCTGCTGCTCTCAGATGGCTGGCTTTGCTCAAGGTCTGCAGGCTGGCATAGAGCATGCCTGGAACAATATGTTCCTATTAAATTTACCCTCTCTCATTGCTTCCTGAAATTAAATTGAATTTTACTCTCAAGTTTGTTTGTTGAAATTGCATAATAAAAACATCCCTGAATGCAATGACATTTAATCAGAAAGCTTTCCAGCATTTATAATGATAAACACTATTTTTTAAAGTGTTGTTTTAGTGTTTTACAGAAAAGAATAAGCACGTTTCTTATTTACAACTGAAATTAATCTCTAAAAGTCCCTCTGAAGTCTGAGTTCCCTCCATGGGTTTATTTCCATGGTTTCCCAACACTTTACCACTCCAAGATCACCAAGATAGAAACAAAACTTGGGTATTTTCAGTCTTAGTCCTGAGCCTCATAAAAATTCAGACTGATATTAATTCCCTGTATATATTGCATCAATAGTAGTATGTTCTGCATTTATGCTAGTGGCTGCATTATTATTATTTTAAGACTGTTAGTTTTGAAACTAGTCAAAGGCCTCACAAAAAGCTCAGTACTGCTGGTCAGGGCTGAACCTTTAAATCAGATAAGCACAGATCACAGATTTTGGGGTGCTGAGCCACTATAGTGGTGTCAGTGGAGGTAAGGAGTTTTCAGCACTCCTGAAATGCTAACAATTTGCACATTTCAGGATCAGATTTGTGACAGCTGGACAAAAAGGTGTTCATGGTTTTGGGAGATAAGTATATAGAATAGTCTGCATTGCACAGCTTAAAATTGCTGCGGTGTTAAAAAGCCACAGGAATATTTTACTGTTTCAGAAACATTCTTTGATTTGACTACAATTTGAAACAAAACCACAGCAGTATCACCATGGTAATATATAATAGGATATATTTCAGAGAGAAAATACGACATGTAAAAATTGCAGATTGATCACCCTGGAAGGTCCTGCAGGTTTGGGGCACTCGTTGGCAATTCCAGCATCTCAAAAAGTAGAACACTGCAGCAAGAATATGCAAAACTCCAGAGCCATGCTGTGCCTCTCTCTTATGTACCCTGCACTTGTTTTCTATGCTGAAGACATCTTGACATCAATAGGGTGTTTCCAGAGCACGATATGTTTGAAGTCTGTAATAGAAATCCATTGTAGAGAGAAGAAGAAGATGTGAAGGTTGGCAACAGTTTGACAGATCTTTTTCCAGTAGTGCTTCGGAAGTTCCAGTGCTCATCTTTTTTATTACAAATGATGGTGTTCATCAAAGCAGACTGATGAGTCTCTGGCCAATTATGATTTTTGAGTAGTTTGTCTGCAATTTATATTTTTTCCCTTATTAGACTGAGTGGGGACTGCAATACAAAAGTGTCTTGCACCAGGAGTGCAGACACAAAAAAAAAAAAAAAAAAAAAAAAAAAAAAAAAAAAAAAAAAAAAAGGACAGACACCTGTCCCGGCAAGCTTACAGTGTGAAGACCAGAGCAGACCAGTGTAGTTTTGATCCTGGCTGGCAGCCAAACAATACAACAGCCATTTGCTTATCCTCCCCTTACTCCTCTTCCAGGGATGGGTGAGAGAATTAAAGGGGTAAAGGGAAAAGAGACTTGTGGGTTTTTCCAGCTGTGAGTCTCAGGGAGACTTTCCAGCTGAAATCAGGACACAGACAAAGGGTTAAGGATGAGAATGTACCCAGTGATCCTGAACTTACTGGTACAGCTTTATTGGTTACATCCAGGGTATACTTACAAGTAGTCAACAAGAAGGAAAAATGAGACTGGCTGCTATTTGCAGGCTACCTCATTAAGCTGACAAAGCAACTCTGGTGGGTTACCCTAACCAAGATAACTGTTGAGGAAGAAGCATGAAGCTATAGCAGCTGTTGACATTTTGTCCAAGAGGTAAAGTGAGACATCATGGAGGAGCAGAGAGATGAAACTTAGAGCAGACAAAGCAGGAAGCAGCCGTAGAGGAAAGGCAAGCATCGACATCTAAAAACGTTCAGTGAGTACCTACTGTCCATTTCTGCTGCTGGCTTTTCCTCATTAAAATGGAAAGGCTTGGCAGCAACTGGTTACTGCTCCAGAAATGTCTGGATACCTTATTTTTTCAGTTATTAGAACAAATTTCCTTGATAAAAGCTCCAAACAAAGTGGCTAGGCAGCTGATTACCATTTGAGAGTTTTTATAGTTTGTCCCTATTTTAAAGGGAGATGGTAGCTAAGCTAGGGTTATCTACTTGCACAAAGCTCAGCTATAAATAGGAATGAAGGCAGCAGTGTAGACGCAGTCACTGCTACATCATTTAAGAATAATCTGAACAAACCTTTGCTTGGAGAAATCAAAGGATATAATCATAAGATAGTGTTGCAGAGGACAGGCTAATGATGTGTCAGTGATTTTTATTACCTTGGGTTATAAGACCTTGAGGGACCTTATGGTCTTCCCTGGGACCTGAAATATTTCCACAGTTCAGTGCTACCAAGTAGATACAGAATGGCAAAAGATTACTTCTCCATCACCTTAAAGATAAATCTTGAGACCTTGGCAACCTTTGGGAGAAAATATAATTGTCTTCCTAATTAAAATTGATTTTTTTTTCACTGAATGTGCCCTTATATTGCTATCCCAGCTGTATAACTGACTGTATCTCCCTTATTACAACAGATATTTATGGTCACCAATTGACAGCATACTCAGCACAGTATGCACTGTGTATGATACCGGCTTTGGCAACAGATCACAGCCCAGTTAATCCCTTTGGAATATACAGATCTCCCTAACTAGTGCTAAGAATGTGATGTGGTTTTCCTTGTTTATTGGACTGTACCTGTGGGTATTTCAGGTGATTTGCTAAGTAAAACTATTGACCGAGGGACTGCGTTCCTCAATTTTATTGTTGAAAGGAATTAGTTACCCTCCTCCTTCAAACTTCTTAGAAAATCCTTGGATTAGTAGTTTCAGTATGAATACCAGTCTTGGATATAAACATTTGCAGAACTATGATGTTAGTATTCTTCATGGTTTTCGTTGCTTTATTAGCTCTCCGTCTTCACAATGGTCTGTCTTATGCTAATACTTCTGAAGAGGATTGTAGAGGTGCAAGTGATGTTGTGGTTTGGCCTTCAGCATCCTCTATACTGTAGCAGAGGTAATAGAAGTATTGATATCATACATCTTACTGTACTTTAAAGGTTAATAAGAGAAGCTCTTACATGTGTTTTTGGGGTTGGCATGTTTTTAGAAAGAAACTGAGAAAAGAAAAAAGAGAGAAATGTTTCCATCTGTGAACAAAAGGGAAGTCCTTCGGATACTAAATAAACAATTCAAATAGTTCAAAAGGCATTTCAGAGTGATACCTCAAAATACACTGCAAGTTTGAAGGTAATGGAAAATGCAGCATGACAGGAAAAAAAGCCAGGAGGAAATTCTTGAAAAAGTTTCATGGAGTAGAACTAAAAAAGTCGAGTGACCTAAGGAGGAGTTTTGCTGCCACTGGACCTTTTTCCCCTACTCTTCCTGTGTAGTACATCCTCCAACAGGCTGCAGATGTAGCAACCTCCAGACATGAGTCATCAGCAAGGCCAGACCCTCTCATCCTCAATATGAAAAGTAAAGATCTGACTAAGCTTAAGGAGCAATTCTCTATCTAGTAAGCTAGTATCAGCCAGCAGAGCAATACAATGATTTATTCAACCTGGAGGCCTTGAACCTGACATGACTAACCTGAGTGCAGTAAATGGGTTCAGATAAATGCTGGCATTACAAAGGCACCATGTTTTATCACCGTTATGGCATATGGGTCCATGGGCTCAGGGGGTGGTACCTTGGGCTTCTAGTCCTGAAAATGAAGAGCTCCATCACCAGCATTCATGTTGTTGAAAACTGAGCACAAGCCAGGATGCTGTGGATTACATGCCAGAAGAAAGAGACACCTTTTTCTTATCCTTTATTGTCTGAATGTTCCTTTTTTTAGCATGACAGTAATTATTTCACCACCTTTCCAGGAAGAAGATTTGAAATCTTCTTTTCAACTTGTGGTGAAAGCTATATCAGTACTCTCACATGTAGGGCAGTGGAGGTGAGAGAGAAATAACTCAGTAGCTTGGCTTAAACCTAACTGAACATATTAGTCATGAAATATTTAAACCATCAATATCACACATTGATGTGCAAAATGTTTAATTATGTATCATTTCAGTTATTATTCATGTTAGATCTTAGACCTTAAGATGTACATACATTTAAAAAATAGCTCAGGAAATGTATCAGGAGTGTAGAGCAGCATGAAAAATCTGAAGGCTGGCTGTACACTTTTGTCTGGAAAGTATGTGTCAGAGTTTGTTTTTTTTTTTCTAAATTACTGAATCCTTTTCTAGGGCTCCGTGCAAACAATGTTTCTGCCTTTAGTAAATGTCTCTGGTAAAACAAGACCATTTTGAAGGAAATGCTTCAAAGTTTTAAGCTTAATGCCTCTTCTATTCTCTTTAGGTCCATATGCTGTTTCCGTCACTGTATCTTAAGTGTGTGTAACTAAGTGTCTTCCAGTACTGCATCAAGCAGCACGACTACCATCTGTCACAAATGGTTTGTTCCCTCTTCCCAACAGCAAAACTGTCTGTACAGTGTCATGCTTCACATGTACATGTCTGCTAAGTATTTGCTAGAGAAGGCAGAAGGAAATAGATGGTTTAGCATTTGTACTGGGAAATGGTGAGGGCTGTGTCTGGTGGCCCTTTGCTCAATGCCCACTAGTTCCACGCAGGGCAGTGGGATCTTTGCCTTCCAAGGGCACCCGATCACACCCACAGGGCTGGCTGCTGGGGAAATTTCCTCGCTGTCTGTCGGACTGCTTGTGTGAATAATAATCATAATGAGGGAACAGGCTATTTGAGTTCTGGGCCTGAATTCTTCTGTTGCTACATTTTTATCACAATAATTTCAGAAATGCTGCTGTGAAAAGCACTCTACCTGTTTGTTTCTGTAGCTACCTGTGGTGCAGCTGCGTGCCACTAAAAATTTGCATTTCCAAACCTTATGCTGGCACTTCATAAGCCAAATGAAGGGGACAGATGAGCAGCAATGGTGAGAAGAATAGAGTTTTAAAATTTTTCTTTAGTAGTCTTTAAAATATTGGAATAAAAAAAAAGTCAGACATGTTTACTCTTTATCACCTGTACAGTAATAAATAGTGAAAGGTGTGAATTTGCTGGTTTCTAGACTGTTGGGCTTCAGATTAGAATTTGTTTGCAGGGGCAGGATCTGGTCCTGCTGTATTAGCAGCTTTGTTCAGTCATTCGTATGCAACACTAGCGTCCTGCAGTGACTACTGAAACAAACACTAATGAAGGTATCTTTTGTTTTCTTAGAGATTAACACACTACTTTCTTCTCATCTTTAGAAGGAGTTCAGAAAGCCTGGATTGCTGATGCCTATATCCAGTTTCATCTTTCAATTTGCAATTGCTTTTCCTTGCAATCCAAGTGCTAGTGGAATTAACCTGAGCTGATTATCACTGTTAGACTGATCTTTCTGTGAAGCCCAGAAAGCAAGGCTGTCATGTTTCATCTGAAATTTTCATACATATTTGCTTTGTGATTGGATTGCTGAGTTTTGGAAGTCTATTTTAAGGCTTGAACAGGCTCGACTTCTCAAAAGTTTCATAGAGTTCAGCTGCAGCACCAGCATCTGCGTGAAAAAAGCTTTAGGTGCATTTAGTTGGAGACTAAACTGTGAGTTATAGACACGTGTTGGACATGGTTTGAACCTTTGAGTCTGTGTTGGTGGTTGTTAGTCTGGCATTGTTCTTTCTCCCTTTGAGACGGATCTTAGTGGCAGTCCAGTGCAACCGCTTCTAGCACAGGCTGTGTACTTGGAGCAGTGTAACAAAGCGCGGTGCTTGCGTGTCTTACTGCCCCTTGTGTAGGTGCATTGTCCCCTCTAGGAGCACAACTGCGTTATTATGGGCTGTGTCACAGCACAGCCCCAGCTCCTGCTGCCTCTGTGCTGTCTCTCGAACTGTCTCCAGAATCCCTTCAGCTTCTGCAGAGACTTCGGGTGAAAATACAGACTATTAGTGGGACAAATTAGCCTAACTTCAGTTCTTGATTTTTTTCTGTGCAAGGGTAGTGAAATCTCCTTGTTTGTTATGTACCTTACTAGAGCAAAGTAAATCCTTCCTTCTTGGTGATGCGGTGTTCAGGTGACAACTGAAGTGAAATAATCCATGTAAATGGTGTGCCCGCAGGATGCCTGCAATGCAGTTGTACAAAATATTAATTGTAGATTGTATTTGTCTGTACAAAGAAGGCCTTACTTGCACATCCCACTGCTTTTAAGCATTTGATAGATCTAACCATATTAAAAAATAGTGTTTTAGGGAAATTTCCCTCTTGTCTCTATAATTTACACTGTTTCCCAGTAAAATGGCACTTTCTTATTTGCCCGGGCAAGATCTGTAGCTTCTAAAATCTATTCAGAATAGCTGCACTGCATACCAGCAGCCAACTTGTAAAGCTTTTCTGGCTCCAAAGGATTATTTATTGAACAGTTGAGCTTGTGAAACGCTTCCCAAAAGCTCCAATGCAAAGCTGTCACAAGCGTGAACTTATTGAAAATTCTTTACAGAAATGCAATCCTCCAGGAACAAAGAGGACATTCAGGTCCCACCAGCTTTGTAAGAGCACTTTCCTTCCCCATGAGTAAGGTGGCTAACAGAAACATGCTGTGCAGAGACAACGTGATTTTCTATTGCCTTACAGAAAGTTTTCTTGTCTGCTGTAGTGAAGTGCAAGTATAAAACATTTTTGTGATGGGGGGAGTTAGGTCTATTTGTGCCGTGCCTACTCGAAAGTGCACCAAGGAGTAGGCACTAGGGAAAATGGTCCAACAGCTTGGCTTTTGGATTCCTCTGTGTGTGGTACATGGTGGACACACTCAACGAGCAGCAAAAGCAGAACATGTTGGTAATAGCTATATAGGTGTTTTAACACTTCTCTGTTTGATTTTAGATGTGTTAGTGACAGCTGGAGATTTCTTATTCTCAAGTATTAGATGATTAGGTCTGTTCCTTCTTTTAAGGAGATACTGCTGACCGTAATAGACAACACAGGTTGTTTCAAACTGAAGCCATTTTTGTACTTCGTTTTGTCCTTTCTTTGTCTTGGCAGTGATATTTTAAGAACAAGCAGCGCTCCATCCCAAAGAGAAATGAAATAATACCATGCTAGGTGTAGGCTCAACGAGTATTTTTTGATATTCTTAATTAGAAATGTTCTGGTTTACTTCACTTGGACCAAGGTTTTGCCTAATAAAAGAGCTCTAAGATAATCTGGGCAAGAGCTCTGAGATAATCTGGGCAATTGTAGACTTTGACTAATCCTGAGGTCAGATTAATTTATGCACACAGCTCCATCTGGAATGCGAGGGACAGAAAGTATTTTAAACTGTGCCAGCCAGGGGCATTTGGTGTATCTTGTTTACTTTTGTGTGCCAATAAATGATGTGTTAGAGATCTAAAAATAACAGATGCTGCTGTACGAAACAAGAGCATGGAAGGTGGAGCATAGCAGGTGACTGCCTGGTACAGTTTTTACACAGGAAGGGTGGAAGGACCAGTATAGACACAACTGTGGGTTTATCCGATACATGCCACCATAAAATCCCAACAGCACACAGACCTGTAAAGCTCTACATAGCAAGCTGTTCTCTTGGTGACAACTCATTTGCTTGCCCCACTCCGTGGTGCTAGTTATAACATGTGTGGAAGCAAGTCTATGCAGCAGCAGCCCACAGTCATTCAAATTGGAGCATGAGATGTCCCTTGGTCTCAGTTTGGCCATCGATTCAGGGAGGAGGAGCTTTTTACCCCTAATCAAAGTCTCAGTTGTCCTCAGGGAGATTCAACCCATGGGGCTGGTGGGGGAAAACAGGAGGAAAGAGGAAGCCTGCCAATATTTTTAAGCTTTCTAGGCTAAGAAAAAAGATGTATTCTTAAGCATAATCTTCCTCTTGTAATTGCAAAACAGGTTCCTTTAGCAGGAAAAGTCTAGTACTTAATGTGCACTTCTTAAGGGAAAAAAACCCACAATAAATAAAAAGACTGTTTATTTCCAGCACCCTGCAACAATCAAACTGACTTCTGTACCTCTGCATGCACTTTAAGGGGGGCACTTTCGGTGCTAGTGTGGTGTAGTCAGGGCACAGAATTCAGCTGAGATGCAGCAGACCATCTGCCAGAAGGAAAATTAGGGGGTTGAGTGGCAAAACGCCTCTGAGCTCATGGGAGGGGTGGGAGCGTTGCTGGTTTGCTGGCGTTCAGAGCCCTGGCAAACAGCACAGGCTGTGGTGGCTCTTGCCAAAAGGAGGAAAGGAGGCAACAGAAGGGGAGTGAGTTGGACGGCTTGGAGAGTGACATTCTTTGAGTCAGAAGTGGTCAGTATTTTACCAGCTGAGTTCCATAAATTGGCCCTGGGCTATCAATGCGAGTGCCAGCTGTTAACTTTGCTGCAGCCATAATCTCAGCAGGGACAAATAGGGAAAGATTGACAAATGGCACTGAGCATAATAAACTGCTCATCTTTATGAATGCTGGGATCCAAATGATCAAAACAGATGTACAGTTTCCAGATCTTAGCTGCACTGTCAGAATATTCCTGGTTTCCTCTTGCATAGTCATCCATAATGAAAAGAAAACAAGCAGATTTGCCTTTCTCTTGGGTCTTTCTTTACTGCTCACTCAACATTAATTACAGAATATTGTTGGAATAGCAGACTGGCAGGCAGCAGCACCCTGAGCAGAGTATATTGCTTACTCCTGTCACTTCTGCGCGTAGCACATAGCTAAAATTATCCTCAGTACAAGCATAGCACTGACATGGTCATGTGGGAAAGCATCATTTTTGTCTATCCCTTTGGAAATTTAAATTATCCCACAAAAACTTGTCGTATTATAAAGCATGGGAAAGGCAAATGAGTGAAGGCTGCCATTTTCCTGTTGAAGCCATAAAAAAGGAGGTACAGAGCCAAAGTGAAAAAATGTTTAATTCAGATCAGTTAACACAATGATATCTTATATTTTCATGTCAAGGGAATTGTAGAGGGCGAAAAAGAGGACACGATGGAAATATGTGCCTTTAAAAATATTTGGACATGAAAATTCTCTCCTGATTTGTGTGTGATTTGCAGGTTCATCAAAATGACTTTTATACTTGGTGGTGCCTGAAGTGTTTGAGGTCATTAGGGACTTTTCAGCTTATCAGATAAATCCTATGTATCCTGCCTTGCTGTTTGACTATAGCATTTTTTAAAAGACTTGTCAAGTCAATGGGTTACCACATCCCTAAGGCAGTGCATTTAATAGTTATAAAGTGCTGTCCTTTGCTAAGTGAAATACCGAGCGCTGAGAAGAGTATACAATTCTTAAGCCATAAGCGAAAAGATGAGTTCTAATATATTTCCCATGTACAATAGGCATAAGAAATTCAGAATACTGGCCGTTTCCACTCTGCCCAGAATGATAAGCATATTACTTATTAAATATTAATATTATCAAGCTGATGCATTAAGTTACAAGCAGAAGTGACTCAAAAATCAGAACATCTTCAATCTTAGACTTCCAAGTTAATTGAAACCTACCCTCATACAACTGGTATGACTAGCACAATTTCCTGGTGGACTTCACGTCACGTTCCAAGGGAATTCAGCCTCTCTGGCTCTAGGCTTGCAGAAAAGACTCAAGATTATTGACAAGGACTTTGTGCATCCTGTGCTGCCTAGGGCCAGCCTCAGCAAGCCACAAAGCTGGCTGCCATGGAACTAGGTGTTTTTAAAGCCTTAATACTCATGGACAGAAACTTGCACACTTCTTACCAGCTTCTCTTCTGCCAAAAGTTAGATAACAATGATGAATCTGAAAATCTCTAGATTCTAGGTAACTAATATTTAGTATCTAGCCTCAGTGAAGCTGACAAGAACTGTGCATCTCTGAGAACTCAGATCTGCAACAGCAGCATCCCATGGCCTGCCAGGTGAACGGCAAGACGTCGGCAGGCACCTTGCAAGTCAGAAGCTCCAGTCTCTGAGATGAGGTATTTGTGTGGAATTGAAATCCTCTGATTTTCAAGAGGCTTCTGTTGGTTTTTTTTTTTCTATAAATCGATGAGAGAAAATACTCTGAGCTGCACAAATATTTCCTTTTCTCCACTTTGTTTTGCTTTCCGTACAGAAGCCTGACACGCTGGGACAATGATTTTAAAGCACTTTTCTCCCCCCTCCAGTATTGCAGAACCAGGAGCAAAGTAGCAGAGAATGAGGACTCATGTTCACAAAGGGGATCTTGTTTTTTAACTTCCCTGTGCCTTGTATCCTCTGGTATGCAACGTGAAAGACACTTTAATACTTGAAATAATTTCAAATCTGTTAAATTAGAAATAGCAATTATACTGATCTTTTCTGGCTATCTGCTGGCTCAGTCTAAGAAGTAAAATCATTAAAACTCCCTCCTGCAGCCTGTCGAGATAAATAATATTCAGTGGGTGTTGAATTTCATATGATTCAGCTCAGTCTTGAAAATTGGCAAACCTTTTATGCTCAATTAGATTTAAAATCTGCTTTCAATACCTCATTCTTCATAGACCTGACTTTTAATGAAACTCAGAAACAAAGCAAACACTGACCTCCTCAAGTAGGGATAGCTGCAGTCCTTCTTAATGTAGCAGAAGTCTCAGACAGAACCACTGTCTTCGTGGTTTCAGCCGAGCAGTTCAGAAGAATGACCTTTTGGCCCAAAATACCGCAAATAGCATTACCGAAGAGTAGCTTAACTACCATATTGTTCAAGTCAAGCATGCATAAAGTTACATGGAAATGCCATCAGACTTTAATGCATTCTCTTAGTAGCTATCTAAGTAAGATGAAGTTAACCATAGCATGGATTATGTTAAGGCAGTGCACAGAATGAATATTACTTGTATTTTTTATATCCTGCCAAGTCAGGATATTCTGCTGTGAGGTACAGTGAGGTTTTGGCTGTACATGTCTTATTTTTCTCTGCTTTCCTTTACATTTATAGTAGAGGTAAATTTCAGACCTGTGACTTCCTCTTCTGCGTTATACTCAGTCTTAACGTTCCACTTTTTGTCCATTTGGTGTTACTGTCTGCCACCAACTCAGCTGGAGCACGTTTTGCTTTTCAAGACTATGTGATTAACGTTTGGTTAGTGTCTTTTTTTTTTTTTTTCTTTCTCACTTTGGGACATGATACATCTTTTAACCTCTTACTGCTATTATTTAAGCTTGCCCAACTCCAAGTCATTGGACTGTCAGTAAATTTTGGCTCCTCTAACAAGAAAAATGTAGACAGATTTTAAGAGGCTTTGGCTAGGCTACAAGATTTGACACTCTGGAAACTGAGTTTTTGAAAATTGTTCTAACTTTTTTAATACTACTTGATCTTCACGAGAGGTTATAAATAACACATGGGGTCCTGTAGAGATCATAAACCTGGCACATCTTGATTTTACTCAAGACCAAAAGTAGAAATTACTTATCTCCCAGACAAAGCTGTTCTCATAAGATGTCCAGCACGATTTTAGAAACCTGAGTTCAGTTTAATACAGCTACACTTCAAAAATCTATCTTCAGTTTAAAGCATTTAAAGGATATTTATTATAACAATATAATCTTTATCTGGTTCATTCTACCATCAAAAAGAAGCAAGCCTTATCTTGGAAGTTTACAGTCTAAATAGACAAGAGAGACATGGAGACAAGGAGAATATGAACATTAGTACCCCTAACTTGCAGGTAGGGATCTAACAGACTGCTTTCTCTGCCCCTTCACAGGAACTGAAGGACTGAACACCTATTTTTCAAGACTAAGTCAACTATCTTAACAAACCTATTTTGTTTATACTGGCACCAAAATTCTCAATATTTTTCTAGAACAAATTATGATAGAGTAGCATTTTTATTTTTAATCAGCCAAGCAGTAAGCCACATACAAAGAAACCCAGAGATATCCAGGATTAATCCCAGTCTGTTTTCATTGACTGTAGTGAGTGTCCACTATTGATTTTACAGAAGCAGAGTTTGGTCAATAAGTGATCTCTTGCAAGTCACAACTCACAAAGTCTCCAGTAAAGTTTAATTCATGGACAAATTTACTCACAAGTTTTTTAGGATATTCAGATGTCTTCTAAGCAGCTATTTTTCTCCTTATATTTAATTCTTGTGTAATGAAAAACTATTCACAGGCATTCGCTTAACTGTTTCAGAACTCTGCTTGCCTGAATTTAATAACTTGAAATTGCACAGGAAGGTGAATCATTATATAGTTACTGCAGTGACTTTGTGCATGTACAGAATAGCCTTCATCTGTTTCAATATTTTATTTAGCCTTTTTGAGAAGTCTGCATTTCCTCAGTGTATGTTCTATATAATTATAAAGTTTCTGCTGCTGTTGAGTTATGAGTTACTATATGGCATTTAGTTATTAAGGTAATATTGTTGCTGCTGGAAAAATTAGAAAATATAAGGGAGAGAAGAACCCAAGATTAATTCAGAGGTGCTGTTTTCTCACTATCTGTGGCTAAGTAAAACCTTTTTTCTAGAGGGCATGCAGAGTCATTGCATACAAAGAAAAATGACACTGGAAAAATACGATGGAATTTGAACTTCCATCCTTTTTGGATCCTATGGATCTATCCTTTTTCCTGAATCAGGTACTCTGGGAAATTCAGAAGCCAGACTTGAGCTTTGGGGCCACTCCTTTTCCAGTTGTCCGCAGACTCCAGCTGCACTGTGTAGTGAAACCAGGTTCCCATGGAATTGTGTTTTGGGGCTGAGTTGTGATTTGGGGTGAGCGCTGCCTGAAGCTGCATTTGCAGATATTTCTAGAGTCAAATGAAGTATGGACGTACTCTGCAGGTGTTCTCCCTGCTGGGCCTTCGCTCTCTACTCAAGATTTCTCCATCCATGAAACATTAATATCTCTATCAAATTTGGTTGAAATCAGGCAATGTGTCCAAAATTCTTAAAGACAGGGGCACAAAGACTGTAGGAATGTATGTGTCTCTCCTTTGGGACACAGAGCTGTAACATCCTTCCTGACATGTCAGGTAGAGAGAAGTTCAACCTATATTGCTGGGGTGATAAAAACTCCATAGTCAACACTCACAGTAGCTTATGGTACAGACTGTGTAAAGTAGATGAAATCCTTACTTCTTCAGCTCCTTTAATTCAAGAGCTGAATTCATATCCTGTGAGTCCTCTCCTCTAGTATATGGCACTGGGAATTGAGAATGCAGAATTAGGAGGGTGTACTGTGTACGTCCCAGCATTACCACTGACTTTTCATGGTGATCAGCTCTATTATTACTGCTCATCAATTTCATCTGTTTCATTTTTGTACTTTTTTTTAAGTGACAGTTTAATATACTGCAGCTTAAAACAGTAATCCTAAAATCTAACAGAGCAGCTAAGAGTGGGGATTTGGCTAAAAAAAAATACATTTGTTACAGAAATCATATTTTTGGGTACAAGGGATGACATACTTTTATCCTGTCCTTGTGTGTTGCCACAGTAATAAGCTATCCTAGGAGGAGGGCTGGGAAATATAGGCTTTGGGGTACAATCTAAACATGTGAAAGAGGAGGAGGAAAAGCTGCACACTAAGCAAGCACAGATGGCGTGGCACTGTGGGACAGCAGGGCTTGTTGGAGGCAGTGCTAAGTAGACAGTTTGGGAACTGGCTGTGAATTTTAGCAGCTGATTCAATCAAACCACCTGCACATTGCCTCGTTCCACCTTATTTTGCCTACTGCAAATTAAGAAGTAGAGTGGTTACTCTGGAAGCGTGTAGCTGAAGTATGTGTGCATAGCTGCTAATACTGCATAAGTGCATGTACAGGCATGTATATGTGCATACATGTATGTAAAATATACGATTAAGGGTATGTTATAGCAACATAGATAAGGAACTTAATTTGTCTCCTTTTTCACTCCACCTTCTGGTCTGATCCCAAAATGCTATTTTTAATATAGCAACATAAAAACACTCAAGACAAAGAGATTAAAAGACTTTTAGGTCATGATTATGTTGATTTTGGTTTTGGAATATTAATTAGAGACTAGTAAGCTAGATTTGTGAGTGGCATGATCATAAAACCATAAAATGTCTTAGAAAAGATCCGTGCATTTTTTTTACCTCTGAATGCATTGCTGAGTTTTAGAAGCAAGGAGAAAATAATGGTCTGTGTAAACTGGGCTCTTCTCTAGTAATTTGCATAAAAATTTGGCTTCTTCCCTCTTTGTAAGCTCCCAGGTGGATTTTCTTTGTTATAAAGGGGTGCAGAGGATTAAAGGTTTATTTCTAAGAACCTACAATTGGCTTTTTGGGCACTTAGTATGCTCTAGAGACATTAATATCTAAACCATTCAGGGATAATTGCATTAGTTGTCTTTTCTCCGAACTAAATTATTTGAGTACATTAACGGTCAATTTTGTGTTGACAGGGCATGAATTTCTACTAATGGGAATAGAAAGCTTTGTATTATCTCAAGCAAAACATCAGTCTAAACTTTCAATTCTAAGAGTATATCATTGGGTCAGGGACTTTGTAGATGATATATTGCAGATGGGAGAGAGAGATCTCATTTTAGCAGTAATGGGAAGCCGTGGATTTAGCAACAGATAAGCCGTGTTTCCAGCTGAAAGTGTTCCTTTTAACTCAATAAAGCTTTGGACCACAAGCCACTCCTTCAAATTAGATTGTTAATTTTTAATGCATACAGCAATTACTGATATGATAGATAGCAGATCTGATCTTGCTCCCATCAGACTCTGGGGGAGTTCAGGCATTGATTTTGCATGGGGAGACAGCAGGTACAAATGCAGTTAACAAGGCATGAAGTATGTCACCTACATATGTTTTCATCTCTGTATGTGAATGGCATGTGGCTTTTGACATTAGAAGCCTGTTTGGAACCAATGTCAATCAAAAGCAGTTTTAAGAATGGGTGAATATGTTTGAAATACCAATTCCTTGCTTCTGATTTATCTTCATATGAAAATCTCAGTAAATTCACTTTTTGTTGAATACAAGCAGCAGGCAGAGTACAGCCCAGATTAGAAATGGATCCCATCTTCATGTTGCCTACAGTCTTGTTCAGTTCTGTGTTTTTCTATCTTCCATCTATTTGACAGGATTATTTCTCCTTCCTAGAATTAGACTCTAACTCATTCTTTCACAGTCGTCCCTTCTTGATGTCTTCCTTTTGTTGCATCTTCTGACGCCAGTGGCAGCTCTCTACCCTGTAATCTATTGCCACTTTTTTTGGAATACAGACAGTACCTCCACTCTTTTTCTCTACAAACAGGTACTCATAATGGTCGCTTTCCTTCTCTGATGTCCGGAAGACCAGCCCTTTCTTGACCTTGCAGGTTCATCACCCAAAGATGTCATTCAGATAGTGCAATTTACCTATCACCACAGTGAACGCTTTTGAGAGCTGTTGTTTACTATGCAGAGCAGCTGCTTCTCCAGTCTGAAAGCGATAAAAATGTATGAGTAGTCCATGAGTTTTGCTCCTCCTGCTCCTCACACATCCAAAATAGAAATGGAGAAAATAACGTAGTATTAACTTTTTCTATTCTGTCAAAGCAAAGGGAAAACCACAAAGCCGAAACCACACCTGGCCCTTAGAGTAGAATTCAAGATCAAAAGGTATATACTGAGTGTTGACATAACTCTGAGGAGTGCTTGACTGCTATGAACCTGTTGAGACTGTTTCAGTTCCTCTAGAACTAATCTTTTATGTGTTATTTAAATACTGCTACGTGTAAAATAGAATTCAAAATAGCCACTTTCCCTTTTGTTAAGGGGTCTTTCCTAATATGGGATGAGGCAAAAACTAGGAAATATCACAATAGTAGTTGATACTCTTTGTCTGAAGTAATAATTTTGTGCAGTAGGAATGAAAAAAAAAAAATGTAAAATTAAAACTGTAACTTCTTGCACTAGGAAACAATCAATGTTGCATGTAATTTGGCAAATTCCTGGTTGGAAGCATTAGGGATGATTTGTCCCTGACCAAGCTAATTGTTTGTATTCCCTCCGCAGTAAACGAAAAAAGACACTGCCACCTCCACCCCGTTCTAAAAGACTTTTCTAAAGTACGGAGTGTTTGCAAAGCTGGTGATATGGCCAGTTCCCAACTCCTGAATATTTATTGTGTTGCAAAACTCTGCCACAAATCTTGGTGGATGTGATTAACAAATTGTGAAAATGTTTATTCTCTTAATAGCTTTAATATTTTTATGAACTGGATTACATTGTTTGCAAAGTCATATATTGGATGGGTAGTGTCAGTGAACTTTAATTATGATTGCTCAGTTTTTAGCTGGACGTAGATATAACTAGCAGCTGATGAGCAACAGATTGTCAGCTTCTGCTTTTACATAAGGGAGCAATATAACTTTTCACACTAAAGTAAAATTTGTCATCCAAGATACTGGAGAGACTGACATGGTTTCGTATTGTGAACTTTGCTTTGCTTTGCTTCTGAGAACTGCTAGGCAAAGTGTTGCTCTGTTGTAGGTACAAACGCTGCACATGTGGATGTATGACTGAATGCAGCATATTGGTTCTGAACAGTTTAAAAGTAAGGAGCTGTTGTAAATCCTAGATCTAAGTTCAGATCTGGATGTGAATGTGTGGTGGGTACTTGGAACAGAGATTTTTTT
>NW_010131309.1:0-9619 GCF_000699245.1 Pterocles gutturalis
TATATATATTATTATATCATAATGTTTCAAGCATGAAAAAGTTGTGTAACTGCAGTATCTGTCCTGCAAAATTACTCTGACAGAACAGATATTATGTTCTTAATACGTCTGGTTTTAACTTTTGAAATGGGAGATTTTGAATTAAGCATCTAAATACATACATCTAAATTTTCAAGAAAATTCCTTTTTTTCTAACAAAAATGCAAGGATATGCAGAGCCCAAACCTCTGCTCTTCAGAGGTGGCTTATCATTCGATATAATAAACACATCAATAATACATTCTTATTTAGTTTTTTACTACGTATCATGGGGACCTCTAAGGATCACATATCAAAATAAAAGCAGTAAACATGTGAGTATTAAACAAATATATAGATCTGTATAAATATGTCCCTGTGTACTATAATTCACTGACACTAATCATTAAAAAAACCCAAAAATGCCTTGCATTTTGACTTCATTTTTCAGGGCAGGGGAAAACAAAGTAGTGAAACAGAACTCCTGGGATTGTTCCTCTACTTTCTGTCAGCATAAACCATGTTTTGAATTATTTTGCCTCTGGAGACAGTGCTTTCTCACGGTTAAATTTATAGCCACTTTCCTGGCTTGTTAGTTTTGCAGCCTTTCTTCCCCTAACTTTATTCATGACAAGCTAACGTAGTTTTGAAAACACCTATGTTTTATTTTAGACAAGGAAACTTGTGTTTGATGTTAGCTGAAATGCATGCTAGTTAATAGTAACTAAATATATGTATGCATTACACAAAACCTGATTTTTGACACTGTTTTACTCCAGGAAGAAAGATTTTTCAAAACAGTATAGACAGCACTTAATTATAAATATTGCTTAAGACAGAATTAAAAAAAAAAATATCGGTGTGGATAAAATCTGTCATTCCATTCTTTGTTGTACCCTAGAAAGAAACTCTGCACTTGTTATCACTATCATGGTAATCCACAGGTGATTCTTACTGGAGGCAATGCACTCATATATACGAATACTGCAGGTGCACAGACACACACACACACACAATATATATATATGTGCATATGAACACACAGTGAAACCAAAATTTGATATGCACTCATCTTTGAAAACTACAAAACTGTATTAGTGTTTAAAAATATAAGAAAAAACAAGTTTGCTTCAAACTAATCTTGAATAAGAGGTCCTTTCTGAAAATCTTTGCACGTAAAATTTATTTTTTCTTAAAGTCCAAAGACCTATTTTTCTTAGATATGATCTGCCATGAAAAAAAGTGTTTCTTCTTAGAAGGCTGGAGGGAGGCTGAGCAATCAAGCTAATGAGATTGGAGAGCAAAAAGAAAGACAGAAGACAAATGAATTGATGCCCAAGTGTAAGGAAGGAGAAATGGTATAGCTTTATAAGACCTCCACAAGAGAACTTATTCTTTCCACTTCAGATTGCCTTAATGGAAGCTGAAAAAAAAAACAAACAACCTTAGTCATTGAGAGGAAAAATCTAGCTCTACGAACTTTGTGGTTTCTGCATTCATGTGTGTTATTTTTTAATATTACTATATTTTTTTTTATTTCCTTAAATGAAAAACATAACACATATCTGTTCTCCATAAACTGGAGAAGTGGGCTTGTGAAAAAATCACGACGTTCAACATGTTAATACTACAGGAGAATGTACCACTGGGAATGTTCTCAAACACATCCATGATGAAGCTGCAACAACTTCCCCAGTGTATTTGATTTTTAACTTTCATTGGTGAAAAGTTTTCCTAATGTATAACTTTCACCTTTGTTGCCATTATTTCAGTTCACTCTCTTTTGTCCTGTTCATCATGGACATGAAGAAAAAATTGTTCCTTCCCTAAACACAGCAGCTGCCTCTTAGGTACTTTAAGACAACTGCATCAGTCCTTATTAATTTTATTTATGTCTGTTTGTCACTAAATAAACCCAGTTCTTCCTGTTTTTCTTTAAGTCTTACTCTCCTTTGGGTTATCTCCAGTTGAAAATAGAGTCCCGGACACACCAGTATCCTTTAATGAAGACCAAAGATCTTTTATGAAGTTGGAACTGCAACAGTGTCCTTTGTAGAAAGAAAAGGTTAGATGTAGAACATCCAAACAATGTTTTACATAGCAACAGTCTCACCTTGAGAGAAGGGAAGAAGAATAAATGTGTGTGTATGTGCATACACACAAAGGTATGTGGCTTTACACATACAGTGAGCATACCTATATTTGAGATGCCCTCCATGGAGAAGATACACAGACCCCAAAATCGTGTGCTTCAGAATCTCTCAGAAAATACGCCACTCCATGCCAGTAAAAATTCTCATACGTTAATTTTCTAAATAAGAAAGCAATCCCTACTCTAATGTCAGGATAAACATATTTAAAGTATAACAGCTACACTCAAATAATTAAGTATTTATAAAAAGCATAGAAACTCAGTTTAAAAGTAAGCTATCTATTTCTCTCAACGTAAGTTCAGTTTCTAGCAACTGATTAATTCATGTATCCTCATTCACATCCTTGGAGAATGGAAAACAACAGTATCTATGTGCATCAGAGACAAGAAGAAGAATGATTAAATCATTCTAAGTTTGGGTGTTATAAGCGACTGTTTGAAGAATACCTGTAATTTTGCAACCTCGAATAGTAAATTCTCAGTACAGAATTTCATCACATGCTCCAGGATCTTTACAGCTAAATAACAGCATGCAAATTTTGAAACTAATAAAATCTAGGCATTATTATTCTGTTTCAATAGCTTTTCAAAAAGTTATCCTGGATTTCAACAGATAGGGTGGGAAATCTCAACTTCATTTTATTTTTTAGCCAGGATACCAGCTTTTAACTTCCCTTCAATATCTTTTGCACTCTTGGTTTAAAAAATAGCTACAAACCTCAATAAGAATCAACATCCTTGCATGTAGTTCGTATATAACATATAAACACAAGGTCTTCTGAGTGTGATTAATGTGATTTATATACCTACATAAATTTCCTTTAATTGAATGTGTTCCTTCTTTCCTTGTTTCTGTTAGCAATGTATATTTTCTGTTCAGTTCTAATGTAAGCCAGACTGCTAGGTCCTAATAAAACAAGTTTTGACTAACAATGTAAATTTTCTGCTTCAGTCTCAAACTCTTTAATATTTAACAGGGTTTCATGCTGCCTTAGATTTAATGCAAATGGTGTAGTCTGAAGCAACGATTAACTTTATAGCTGGAAGATAAAGTGTGGATAAAAGAGCTATTACTTCACAATAGCATTAGGAGAAAAAACGATTAAAAATATTGAGCTTAACTTAGTGCTGTTTAAAATACGTTTTAGATGAGGACTCTGACCTACACAAAGTTATACAAGTTTCCAGACACAGTAAGAACACACTATAAACTCTTTTACAAATGCTAATCTATACTCCTGTATTAAGTTGATCACACATAATCAGGGAGTGCTGGGTTTTTTGCCGTATCATCTATCTACAGGTTGCAAGTCATTGTTTTGACTCAGTGCTGTGTTCCAGACCCTCTTTACTTGGTCATAGGAAGAATTCCCCTCCCTGCAGTTGACAGTAAAATTTCTTAGATCAACAGTTCTTTGAAATTTAGAATGGATAGAGATTAGATCCAACACTGTCTTTCAGTCCTCCACTGGCATGACCTCCATTATTAATGTATGAATGCTGTTTCTTCATCTCTCTTCCCACCCTCCCCCTAGCTGTACTGGCCCATTTGTTATTATTTCATAACCTCTTGCATTAACTACCAACTACAGTTTAAAAGTTTAAGTAAATCACTTATTATCTAATGCTGTGTATTTTCTATTCCATTCAGAATTTCATTCTCTCACCTCAGACTGGCTATTCTCTAGCTCAAGAAACTTGTGCAAATTGCTGTACTGGGTTGGTGTACAAGAGAGCATTGATGTGTGCTACTATTCCATACACGTGCGGTATTGGTCACTGCTGGAGACCACTTCCTAAGCTAGACAGACCTTTCCTGTGACTAAACATAGCTGTTCTTACTTTCTCATAGATGTTTCAGAACTGATCTCCTGCTGATAGAAACTGCTGTAGCACCATGAACTTAATTGATTTCTGAAAATCTCTGCAAACAGGGGATCTGTCTTTTCCTGTAGCACGAAGTGCTTACTAGGGTGTTGATATGTCACTTCTGAAGAGATAAAGTTAATGCTAACAATCTCTGGGGAGTGAATGAGTGTCTAACTCCACCTTCCAAGAATTACTCTTACTTAATACTTGAAAAAATGGCACCTTCTACTATTTTTCGCAGAAGATGTTTCCTGTGCTGTACCCACTTAAGTTTGTTCAGAATTCTGTAGTCAGTATCTTTCACTAATTAATTTCTGAATGCAGAACAGGAAGCATATAGCTCAGGTTCAAAACAAATCGTTTAAACATCTTATATTATGTAGAAGAAAGAATGCAATGTGAAACAACAGGGAGCAAATTGCTATATACTAAACCTGTAAACTGTGTATACCATTAAAAAAGTTCTTAATAGGAAAAAAAAAATATTTATGCATATTTGGGAAGATTATAAAATTTTAGAGTCCTGTACAATGTGTGTGGAATTCCAGTGCATTTTTAACATGATTCTAAAAGATTTTAGCTTAGACGAAGAAAATTTTTTTTTCAGAATATTTTCCCATAGTGAAGTGCAATATCAGGTGCACAGCCATCTGTACTTCAGAAAGAAGGGCCTGTCATTTGCTATATGTAGGAGTTGTTCTCTTTTGAAATACTCAGATGTAAGCAGGGTTGGTCTAATTCTGTCTTCAATTAAATTATAAAACTGCAAATAGTAAAATGGTAAAAAGTGTTTTTAAATCCTCAGCATCCCAGTCACCAGTAAGTGACCTTCATAAAACTTTCAGTTTACTTGGACTGCAACTTGAATCATCATAGGCTGCAGTTATGCATATTTTTTTAGATCTTTCTGTAGAGGATTTGAAATGTGTTACAACTGAAGGTCAAACTATTTTTGGTCTATACTTCCCTTTAAATATGCTTCAGGATAGATGTGTAATATCAGTTACTTTAGGATTATTGTACTGAAAACCAACAAAATACTAGGTCACTGGATGACTGGTAGTGATATACTGTAACACCTTTCACATCCAAATCATTCCTGTCAGGTATTTGTTGCAAAGTCACGGAACCAAGAGCAACACACGAAACTATTAACACTTGAGACACTAAATCAATTAGATTTTTGCAACTAAGAGTTTAATAAAATACGGTCATTAGAAAGCATTTTACTGTTATGCATGGAAGGCATGTAATACATCAGCTCCATCTTTTGAGAAAGTCAAGTCCTCAAGTCGTAATTCAAACCTCACGCACTCAAAAAATCATCATAGGAATTTCTGCCTAACTATTGACTTAATGATTTACTACTCATTGTTTTCTGTAATACAGTGTATTTTAGGGTATTGGGTACAAGCAGTGAGATTCTGGTAGCAGGGGTATCACAGGAGTGAACTCTCTGGGAAGTGGCCAGGGGCTGCCCTGTGCCAGGCACAGCATGGTCCAGCTGGCTCTGCAGTAAACCCACCAGAGGACCATCAGCCAAGTTTGTGGTGCCTCTATGGAAATATATTTAAGAAACAGGGGGAAAAAAAATGGGAAGGGGAGAGAAGGAGGGAACAAAAAATAGTGAGAAACATCAGAGAGAACATCTAGGTCAGAAAAGGGAGGAGGAGGAGGAAGTGCTCCATGGCACAGTAGATATCCGTGCAGCCCACGAAAGAACCCATGCTGGAGCAGATTTTCCTGACAGGAACTTCAGTCCACGGAGAAGCCACACTGGAGCAGATTTTTCCTGAAGGACAGGCCAGAGGAGGGGAAAAAGTGTGAGAGGGAAGGAATGGCACAGACAAACTGTTACATACTGACCATACCCCTCAACTTCCCCTGCAGCAATCAGATAGGGGTAGAGGAATCTGGAGTGAAGGAGTGAAGTTAAGTCTGGGAAAGGACAAAGGAAAAGTATTTTTTAAATTTTTGTATTTGTTTCTCACTACCAGAATATATTTTTAATGGCAATAAATTAGATTTATTTTCTCCAACTTGAGTCTGTTTTGTCCATGGCAGTAATTGGTAAGCAATCTCCCTGTCTTAATCTCAAACCATAAGCTTTCTAATGGTATTTCCTCCCCCTGTCCTGCTGAGAAAGAGTGGTTGGGTGGGAGTTTGGCCACTAGCCAAGTTTAACCCACCATACCATCTATTTTTAATTCTGGAACAGTAGATTTGAGATTATCATTTAAAGTTTGCAAACATCAAGATACGTTTACTAGAAACAGAAGAAAATGTCTCAATGATATTTTTAGTTACAGTCTGTGGAAAACAGTCTTTTTATAAGAAGTGTCTGAGAAATACCTGAAGGCAAGGAATACAATCTTTTTAAAAACCAAGAAATCTAAGGTCCCACTGAAGTCAATGCAGGGAGGTAAACATCAATAACCTGAATTGAAGCTCTGATGCCTAAGATCACCTAGCATTTCATGGATGCACCACAGAAAATAAGATTAGAAAAAGCCAAAATATACTATGTCACAAAATATTAATTAGAAATGAGGACTCAACTCAAATAAATATTCTGGAGTATTCTGGAGGACTGATCTCTCAATGTGGTAAACAGAAATCATAAATTCTATTTGACATTACATGTTTTACAGTTTTCAACATAAGATTTTGCTTTTAGTGTAAAACTTGGCATGACATGATCACACCAAGCCTCTGCAAAGGCTGTAACTTGCAACTTTTACACATATTAACACATTGCTTTACATCTAACCAGTCAGATCTATCTCAGTTCATTTAGCTACTGTCTGAAACAACTAAAATAAACAGTAAGTTTAAGGCAGTGCAACTAAAAGAACTCTTAACTTCTAGTGCATCAGCCCCTCAACTCTTTAAAGAAATACTAACCTTCTCCAGAGTCCACATGCAAAAAAAACAGGCTCATTGTCACTTCTCATTGCATTGTCACTTCTCATTGCATTTTAGACCCTATGGATCTCTCTGCTGCCATTTAACTACTGTGAACTCAGGCACTGGTGAGACTTACTGGCATTTAGCATTCCTAGTATGATTCTTAATCTCTGGAATAGGTTACAGTACTATATTTCACCAGAGAGTAACAGGAATGTCTGAGATTGAAAAAAAACAGCAGAACACAATAATTTACAAAACAGTTGTTATTTCCAAATAGTCAGCTGTATCTCTGTGGTATACAATAAACTGTAAAAACTTTAAATTTTTATAATTTTAATAATGTTAATAATTTTAAAGTAATTACTAGTACTTAACTACTTGTGGGTCTGTACCTAATCATAGAACAACAGAATCATAAAATGCTTGAGGTTGGAAGGGACCTCTGGAGATCATCTAGTCCAACCCCTAAATCCAAACAAAACTTTAGATGAACATTTATTTTTATTGAGATTTGTATTTAATTGGGCTTAGCCTTGTCTGGAAAGAAGGAGTAAGATTGCTAGTATGTAAGACAGAGAAACAGCATGCTAGTATGTAAGACAGAGAAACAGCATTCTATCATACCATTCTGACCGCTCTGCTCTTGAACAGTTCAGTATCCTCTTCTTTTTGTGGGAACACAAAAGAAAAGACAAAAAGATGCCAATATCATTAGATGATTAAAGGAGGTTTTAAAAAAATTCCCTGTTTTCTCCATTATTCCTCAAAAGAATGAGAAGGAGCACATAAAGAATGTAACACTGGTAACATGAAATCACTTAGAATAAGAGTCAAATCAATCTGAGGACTTTTGTTAGGAATTTAATTTTTAAAACGCTACTTTGTTTGTCCTGGAACTATTCAGAAAATCTGAGGAAGTTTGCCTGAGAGTTTCTGCCTTTTCATCTGAAAAATATTTCAGAGGCTAAACTGACAAAACAGAATTTACCAGACTTCCATAGATGTGCTGTTAATTATCTTCATCTTAATAAATGCCTGCACACCGAAAATATCTGTTCCATGTCAAATGAAACCCTTGACCTGTAATGAAATCCTTCAGTTTCTCATTTTTGATGGGGGAAAAAAAAAAAGCTTTTATCGCAAGTTGATCCAAACAAATTCCCGCTGCCCTTTGCCCCAACCCCTTTATTTCATGGCCCAAGGAAAGATGGATTATTCACCCAGACCCATTTGAGAATGATTCTCATATTGATAGAATCCCTGGTCTTCTTTCATGGTTATATCTTCTCACCCTTAAAATTAATGCTGTCTAATTCCAGTGCACATGTGAAAATTACGACTATCCTTTTTCAGATTAAAAATCTAGCTGCTGCAGGGAAGAAGAGACTGTGAGAACATCAAAGTGTGAAGCATATTTTTGAGCTGTATAATTTAAGTGGGTCTACAACCGACTGATAGTGTGGCTACTTACCATAAACCACAGGTGTCTCCAGGGTACAGTATTATTTTCTGTTTTCTAAGAAAACTAGAGTTTCTGCTCAGAAAGGGCAGGCCCCCAGGATACTGTAGAGTTTCTGCTAAAGTTCAAAGCAGGGTATGAAAGCACTGACTATCCATCAGGACATGAACTGCTGTTACATTCACACTCTCTTGGGTGGCACAAATATTTATGCAGCTTTCAGCACATTTAATTTAAATTCATTCCCACAGAAGTTAAGTAACTATGTTTTCCTGGAAATCTATCTAGGTACAAGATGACCTTGTTTTCACTCAGGGTTCTTCTCACATGTCTCCATGCAATTAAAACCACTTCTCAACTTAGTTTCTCTTTTGAGTTATCTCCCTGTCTAGATACACTAATTCTCTGTATTGAATTTTGCCTATTATATAAATTACTTTAGTCTGAATTATTTTTGTTGTTGTGTGACATCAAATTGGTGCAAAATTGTACAAAAATCAATGGATTATTGCATGCAGAGGTGCTTGAGTTAACTCAAGGATTGGAAGCAATCTAGACTACAGAGGCTGGGAATTCAGTTTTTATTGTTAGATGTTTAAAGGGAAGGTTCCCTCTACATATCATGCAACTGATGCTACATGGAGTAAGTGGATTGCACTGATCACACTACGAGCTCACATAGGGAGCCCCAATTGCCCAGGAATCTTGGAAGTGACCACAAATTGGCCCAAAGGTAAATATTTTGGAATGTCACCAGAAGAGACAGAGGTGACACGTGCGGAAGAGGCCCCACCATATAATGAACTGACAGGTAATGAGAAGCAATATGCCCTGTTCACCGATGGGTCCTGTCGTCCCATTGGAGGTGGAAAGCTGCTGTGTGGAGTCCCACATGACAAGTTGTAGAAGCTGCTGAAGGGGGAAGGCGAGGCAAGTCAGTTTGCAGAGGTGAAAGACATCCAGCTGGCTCTAGATATTGCTGAGAGAGAAAAGTGGCCAGTGCTCTATCTCTATGAATGGTGGCATTGGTCCCTTGAATGGTGGCAAATGCCCTGTGTGGGTGGCTGCAGCAATGGAAGCAGAGTAACTGGCAGCACAGAGGCAAACCCACCTGGGCTGCCTCATTGTGGCAAGACATTGCCACCCGGGTAGAAAACTTGGTTGTAAAGGTAGATGCCCACATACCCAAGAGTCAAGCTACTGAAGAACAT
>NW_010131310.1:0-1900 GCF_000699245.1 Pterocles gutturalis
TGAAGAGTATTCTGTAAGACAAGTATTGGTCTGGGTATGAGCATACAGAATTTACTTAATGAGTCTGCAAACCACCCACCTCTAAAGCCAGGAGTTAATCCCAGAGAAGAACTACTCACTCTGAATTTGCTGTAGTCCCTCTGGGTTAAGCATCTGCATTCAATAGGAACTGCATTTTCCCAGAGAGAGGCAAATGCAGCCCTCTGTGCAGCTGCTCTCAGAGGCTTTTTTGACCAGTTTAAGAATGTACACAGTGATAAAACAGAAATTGTGGCAGTTGTCTCCACATAGTATAGAGAATTTGAATGGGTTTTTCCATGTCCAGATTCAGGGAGGAACTTCATCTGTGTTGGAGCGTGCATCAATGGACAAAACAAGACAGAAACTCTGTAGACAGACTATTGAAAGAATTCAAGAGAAAATGCATGAAGAAGTGAAATGAAACATAAAACCTGTTCATATGTACAAACAGTCTTGAAATGGGATGGCTGCTGATGGACATCTCTTCTTGCTTGGGACATTCAGCATAAAAGGTTGAACTGGTTTATATATTTAATTTCTCAGATGGCAAGCTTATGGAAATGAAACCAAAGCAAAAGAATAATACAAACATGGTAAAGATTATGATGTTGTTGAATTACTTATGTTAGTTTCACAAAATCTTTTAGTGTCACTACAACTTTCATTGCCTGGTCACATAATACTGTGGTGCCAGAGCTGAAAAAGTCTTCAGTAAGTTTCAAAAGACATTTTTGTTTTACAAGGCAAAAATGCAGGCATGTACTGGGTGTAGGTGGTAAGGTGCAGGCATTGGGGGGGTGCAGGGTTGGCCTCTGTGAGAAGAGCTCAGGGGCTGCTCCATGCTGGACACAGCCAGTTCCAGTCAGCTCCAAATAGAAGGAAACACCTTTTCCTTGTCATGGCATTCTAATTAGAGTCATGACAGTTTGGTAATGGGTCTATGACTTTAAAGGAAGTCCCAACAAGGAGGCACCTGCAAAAGATACTTAGGTTGTGATACAGATTTTGAGTTGTCCTCAAGTGGCAGTCATGTTGTGTGGCTGTGGCTCTGTACCTGTTCTTGCAACCTTTCATTTGGAAATAGAAGGAAAAAGTTCATCCTTAATTATAATAACCTGTTTTTCTTCCTTTGTGATTTTTCATAATTCAAATTTGATCAACTGAACAGTGGTATTGAAAAAGTGTGCATCTCATAATTCAGTTCAGATCACCGCTTTCTTGTTACCTCACTGGGTGATCTTTGGCAAAATTAATGCTGCACATTAACATATAAATAACATAACTTCTATCTACCTAGAAAAGACTAAAGAATTCTATTGGTCCCCAGAAATTATTACAAAGGGAAAATCAAAGAATCAGATGTTAAACTCAAAGTGTTGGTATTTATCTTACTTCCAGTTGCTTAAGTCTACCCAAAATATTATTAGCCCAGTTTTGCAATTAATTGAAGAACTCTCAGTTCTGGTTCCAGGAACAATTATCTGCAGTAATTAGTATTATACAGTTAAGCACAACTTTTCAAAACCCAGAGCTTTGTTCTGATTGCAATTTTTTGTCAAAGCTCACAGTTGCATTTCCACTTCTATATATCTGGTTTTAATTGCCTACAATGAGCTTTGATGTGCAGTTCAGCAGACAAAATATCCACACTTAAAAAATCAGTGCTGGGGCTGTTTCAAATTCTATCAAAAGAAAAGTTACAAACAAGCTTAAGAGTCTGTCGTGGTTTTAAGGCCGCCTTAAGGCCACACAGCAACTATGCACCACACAGCAACTATGCACCACACAGCCTCTTGCTCTCTCCTTCCCTCCAGTGGGAACAGAGAGAGAATTGGGAGAACAACAGGTAAAAAAACCTGGTGGGCTGAGGCAAAGACAG
>NW_010131311.1:0-888 GCF_000699245.1 Pterocles gutturalis
CCCCCAAAGCAAATAAGACCTTGGGGGAGTCAGGGATGAGGGAAATTTGTTCTTAATAAAGACAAACCTCGACCAAGGAAACAATGAGTTAGGGCGCAGAGGCAGGAGACTGGCTTTAAAAAACCACCACGATGTGCGTTACAGATTTGGAGGGTTTCTGTAATGTTTTTCCTGGACTGGAGGCAGTGTCCAAGTGGCAGACCTCTGCCAGTTCCCAGTTCCTTCTCCTCCCTCCTGCTCTGGGCAGGGAGGTCGCTCCTTCGGCAGAACCACCTCAAGCCCCTTCCCTTCTTCCTTATCGTGGTTTTGGAGCATTTTTGTCTTGCTCGTGGATTCCTCCCCCAAGCTGCATCCCCCCCTTGTCACCTCCGGGCAGGAGCTGGCTCCCTCGATGCTCACCCAGCACCGCTCGGGGACCTGGGCAGCCAAACCCGGGAGCTGCTGGGGCTGGATTCCTCCCACGCTTCGTTACTAACATGTCAACAGTAACGCCGGTTTTAACCGTGCTCAGCTTGCTTTGGCGCTGGGCTTGTTGTCCGTCCCATCCTCCGCGAGGTGCAGCCTGCTCCTTCGTTTGCAGGCAGGAGTCACCATAAATAGCAGCTTTTTACTCTGGCTCCAGGTGACGGATGCTGTTCCCCCCCAACCTCCCAATGCCAAACCCTTGGCATCCGTCCCTCGGGGCTGAACACAGGCTCCCCTTCACCCTGCCAACCCACGCGCACCCTCCGCTCCCGCGCTGAGGACGGTCTCTGTCCGCTCCGCTCGGGCACAGCCGGGTATTCCCAGCCTCCTTGTGGTTTCCCAGCCCGTGCCAGCATCCCGAGGTGGAATTCAGCCAGGCTCTCCTCCCTGCACATCCCTCCCGACAGCTCAGGAAGCCTCTCC
>NW_010131311.1:967-6550 GCF_000699245.1 Pterocles gutturalis
TCGGGACCCCCTGTTCCCCCCCTGGGGATCCAGCCAGCTCCCTGCTCTCGCCGTTAAATGCACAGCGTGTTCCCATCCCCTCTGCAAAGCCCCGTCCCCCCTCCCTCGCCGCCTGCGCTCTGCTGGAGGGGCGAGAGCGGAGCAAACGTCTGCTCCAGCTGCTGCCCAGGGCACCCCCGAGATACAAACCCAACCGGGGGGGCTCTGGCTGGCTGCTCTTCGGCTCAGCCTTGGGCAAGGGGCAGAACCTCTGTGCCCCCCCTGCTCCCCGCAGCGGAGTTCTCTGATTTTTGGACCAGGCATCCCCCTTCTTGGTCCCTTGTGCCTTGTCCCCGGGATCCTTCACACCTCCTGGCATGGTGTGGGTTAACAGTTGGACTTGATGGTCCTTGAGGTCTTTTCCAACCTTAATGATTCCATGGTTCTATGGATTGGACCCATCAGCTGGGTCCAAAGTTCAGCAGCATCCCATTGCCAGGGGCGGGGGGATGGACCGACGGGGAGGGGAGCAGGAAACCACAGGGGACCAGGGAAGCTGAAGATTACTGTGGGCATTTCTGAGGAAGTTTTAAAATACCATCATCTGCTCTGGCCCGGACCCGAAAAGGCGCAGAACAAAGTCATGGGTAGGTCAGTGCAATACAATCCTGCTGCTTCGCTGGGGCAGAGCGACGCGGGGCTCTTGTGCTCCCCGCACATCTGCATCCCAGCTGCAGGTGCTGCCCCAGAACATTTGGTTTAACCATACAGATAAATGACTGAAGTAACTCTGTCAGGCAAAGAAGGAGAGGAGGCCACCGCAAAAACCAGTTTATTAGTTCAGTGCAAAGTTGTTGACCTCCTGCAAGCCCCCGTACAATAAAACACTCATTCAATAAACGCGTTTCAGTGCCAGCTGAGGTCCACCACCAGGCTTAACTCTGAACATGTGGTGAAGTCCCACAACACAGGACTTCTCTCGTGTTTTAATCCTTCAGGAACTACTTGAACTTTCCACGAAAATTAGGGTTTTTTTAATATTGACCATTAAAAAAAAAAAAGGCAGAAGGTCCCTTCTGGACTGGTCCCCTCTGCGACGCGGGTCGGCGTTGGAGCATCTCCAGGTTGGTGGCACAGGACATTTCGGCTCAAGGGAAGGATGTGGAGCTCCCCGTCTGCTGGGATCAGGGCACACACCAAACGGCCCGGGATCTGGTAAATCAAGGCAAGCTTTGGCCTCGCTGGACAAGTCCCCCGTGGGGCTGTGGGCTCCTGGGACGCTGCACAGTGAGAATTCTGGCGGCAGCGGCAGGCGCGGCAGCTGCTGTCTGGCGGGTGGATCAAGGCTGGAATGTCTGAGCCCTGGAGGAAAGCGCTCGAGACCATTACGGTGTCTGGAAAATCGGGCGTTAAAATAGAAACTATTTTGCAACTTCAGAGCTATGGACAAATCTATAATTTACGTTATAAAAGGAGCAAGATAAGAAAATTACGGGAGCCACTTGGTTTCAGGCTGCAGCTTTGTTTCGGGGAGAACCGTGAATGGTATTTTCTTTGACAACACGCCTATGCAAAGAATTACCTACCGGCAGAGGACAATAAAATCAATAAATCACCTGTACTTACGGGCAGGGTGAAAGCCAGAGATGTAAAGATGGGAACTCTTTAATGCATTAATCGAGTTTTTATGGTTTACTGAACGAGAGAGCAAACAAATGATGTTACAGGAAAAAAAAAACAAACCCAAAACCATAGTCTGGGCTTCTTACCTTGACACTCGCTGCTTCACAGGTGTTCTGTTGACCCATGAGAAATTACAGGAGGGAGGTGTTTGCATGGCATCTGGTTTCCAGCATCAGGCGTGGCATGATAAAAATAAAATCAATGTTTTTATTAAACACAATAAACCGCTCAGTCACTTCAATCCTCCCCCGGTTTGTGCCGGGAACATGCACGTGTCTCTCTTTGCTGCAAACAAGGAAATAAATCAGTGTTCTCTGAGCTGTCCTAGTGCTGCTAAACAGAGTGGAATATTTCCTTTACAAAACACACTGGGGTAAATCCCCATTATATTATCATAATGACAAAGCCCTTCTGTTAAAATGCTGTGGACAACAGTATTTTACAGTAACATTAATTTTTTGGTGGTTTTGCTGAGATTTATCGTGATTCTCCTCTTGACAAGCAAAGCTGTTGTTGCACAACCTCTGGTGATGTTGGTCAGAAATTCCCAATTGCCTGGCTTGGGACCTCACGCCCAGCAGATACCCTCAACAAATGCCAAAGAAAAGCCCAGATTTTCCAAGGCAGTCACCCATGTCCACAGGGTGCCCAGAGCAGCTGTGGATGCTCCATCCCTGGAGGGGTTCAAGGCCAGGCTGGATGAGGCTTTGGGCACCCTGGGCTGGTGGGAGGTGTCCCTGCCCATGGCAGGGGGTGGCACTGGATGGGCTTTAAGATCCCTTCCCACCCAAACCATCCTGTGATTCTATGATTCTATGTCTGCCTCCAAGAGGGTTTAGTTTAATTTAATTGCATTCCCAATTGCATTGACTCTAAATCCTGAGTGCGTGCAATGGGATCCTGTCCGATGCATCAGCATCAGCTGTTGGATCTCCAGAGATCCTTTGTGATTTTGGTCCGGGCATCAGGTTCTTCGATTCTGGCACTTTAGCCAAATATAAGACCGAATTTGTTATGGGGCTCTGAGCAGTTGTCACGACAAGAGAACCTGGAAAATGGCTTAGTCACCAACCCCTGCGAGAGTGAGCAGCACCACGTCGAGACTCCATGAACGCAATGGGTCTCTGCTTCCCACAAACCCAGCAGAAGAAGCTGAGGAGCGGGAGCACCATCTGCACGGTCGCGTACACACCGTTCTTCCCGGGGACTCAAACGCCCCGCGTCTGCATCGCCCCCGCCAGCGCTCCTGCAAGGTTAGAGGGAAACAAACACTCCTCCCTTAGGTCAACAACAGGAGCTTTCAGTTCCTTTATTCAAGCTCTCCAGACACAGGGTCCTTTCATTAGGGCTGATGTTTGATGCCTCTTGCTGGGTTTTCTGTTACGAGGCGTATATATTGCTGCGGGCTCACTTCCAAACGGGAACCACCCTTCGGTTGCTAATAGAGCTAGGGGTAAAGGACGTAAACCAAGTCATATTTGTCCATAAATCTCTCCCGTGGATGGGTTTCTCCATTTTTCCCCCCTCCCCTTCTCATCCCAGTGTTTGCCCAGAGGTGAGGCAAATAAATCATTTTCAAGGGTGGCAGAGATGAGCAGCCCGTTTGTGTGCAGTCAGATGGGAACGAGGTGCAGAGGCAGGGATGGGAGAGGGAGTTTTAGGCAAGGGGACAGAAAGGCATTATTTTATGAAAGGCAATGCTGGTGCAAAATGGTGTTGCAAAACTGAATGTCTGCTCACATCACGAAGGAAGTAAATGGGTGAAGGGCATCACATCGCTGTGCCAGGAGAGATGCTGGAGCCTGGTGAGAGGAGCACTGGGGCTTTGACCCTCCATGGACAGGCCCATTCTGCAACCAAGACACCCCAAGGGTGATGGCACACGTGCATGCACCACCAAGTCTCCAACGCCTCTGCAGTGCCTCCTTTCTGAGAAAACCAAGGTTTGCTCAGCTCAGCTTCCCAGTGCATTGGATTTCCATCTCTGTCTCAGCACAGAAACCCAACTTGTCCCCTCTCCTGGACTCTCTGTAGCTTTCATCAATCACGGTTTAATCTGAAAATAAGAAACAGCCATTGCTAAGCCAGGACAGCAGGTCCCATGAGTTGGTCACTCCCTCCCTGGACCGGACCCATGCCCAGGGTTGTGCTGTCTGGTTTCGGTTCTGCTCTGCCCATACCTGTCTCCTTCCTTCTTCTTGTTTTTTCACCGATCGATTGTTTCATTTTATCAGTCAGAAAATTTTCTAAGTCGGGAAATGCATCTTCCTGGAGGCAGCGAGGTCATAACACCATGAATTTGCATTTTATCAATGAGCATTTTAAACATAATTTCCTGCAGAGTAGCAGGGAAAAAATACCCGTCTCTAGGGTTTCTCGTACACACACATGTACCCTCCTACCCGCCTCGTACCTTTCCCCCAGACGTCTGGTGGGACCCAGTTTCTCAACAGAGACCTTCCAGCACCTTCCAGTGCTGAAAGGGGGCTACAGGAGAGATGGGGGGGCTCTGGATCAAGGGGTGGAGGGATGGAATGAGGGGGAACGGTTTGAAGCTGCAAGAGGAGAGATTGAGATGAGATGTGAGGAAGAAATGTTCTCCTGTGCGGGGGGTGAGGCAGTGGCCCAGGTTGCCCAGAGAAGCTGTGGATGCCCCATCCCTGGAGGGGTTCAAGGCCAGGCTGGATGAGGCTTTGGGCAACCTGGGCTAGTGGGAGGTGACCCTGCCCATGGCACGGGGTGGCACTGGATGGGCTTTAAGGTCCCTTCCAACCCAAACCATTCCATGATTCTATACCATAGCAAGCTGCTCTGTCTGCTCCTTCCTTATTCCTCCTCCACATCTGCTGCCACTTCTGCTTCCCACAAGAGACTCTTGTCTTAGCCATTAGGACTTGGTTTATTTTGCAAGCGAAGGCAGCTGCAGGCAGCCGCAGGCAAAGAGAGCCTAGAGCGATGGTGCAGGATGGTAGGGAGGAGGATGGGGGCTGTGGTACCCCCTGGGTCATGTCAATCTGATAACCTCGTGTGGGAGGACACGATCCTCGGCAAGGCTGCAGGGGAAGGATGCCAGTGGCGGTTGGGGGAGTTATGGGAATTTTGAGATAAGGTGAGTTTGGACGGGACAGAGTCAGTGCTGCTGGGACTTACCCATCCTCCAAGTTCCTAATAATAATGCTCTGAAAGGAAATCTGGGCGCATCCTGCTAATTTAGGGTGTCATCACTGGCTGCACAAGGTCATGGTGGAACCCATCACGACGAGAGACTGGTTGCAAGCATCTATTGTTAGTTCAGCAGATAAGAGAGCGATTGTTTGGGGTGAACCAGCAGTCACGTCAGAGGAGGAAGGTTGTTGGAGCACCTCCTGTAACTCAAGTTATGTCAGAGAAGGAACTCAGAGCTGGTCATTTACTGAAACTTGGCAATAAACACGTAATTATGAATGGCCCAGGTTACTTCCTGCTGGGTGGGTGATATGAAAAATAGGGTCTGAGAATGGAGATGCTCAGGTAGAGAACGTCTCCTACAACCTCTGCTCCTCTTCATAGCACCCTAACAGGCTGCCCCGCGAGACGGTCGAGGAGTTTTCTGCTTCTGCAGCAGAACGTGAGGAACGTGAGGTCCCTCAAAGGCTCCTGGGCACGGCTGGTCTGGAAGGGACGGCGGTGTCTGCTCCATGGCTGCGGAGACAGATCTATCTCAGGATAACTGTCTGAACCCTGACACCCATCTCATGGCCAGAGCAGAAGAATTTGTTGCAATTCCTGCTTTTTTGGTATCTAGAAAGAGATAATAAGACGAGTAAGATATTCTCTTTGTGTTTTTCAGGAAGGAACGAAAAGGTTGCTCTCACAAGAATGACCACTTCTGAGCCTTTGAACATGGGCTCTTCCATGGAGGTATTTATTACGGCTGGGGGA
>NW_010131311.1:6581-19059 GCF_000699245.1 Pterocles gutturalis
GCTGTGCTGAGCTGGATGTACAGGACAGACCTCCCCACACAACCTCCCGACATCACCCCTGGCATCGACTGCTCCCCAGCACTTTCTGACTATCGTCCTCCATCCAGCCCATGATGAGATGTTGGGACCCTTGAGATGGGACCCAGGGCAGTGCTGCTGGGGGATCCCTTGAGTTCCAAGCCAGGAACCAGTGCAGAGGGCTGGATCCTGCTCCTGGTTGTCTTTGTGCACCTTCACACCCCACCGATGCATACTGGATCCCAACGGAGAGCTGCTGGGGCCGGCATCTACCCCGACAGAGCTGGAGGTGCATTTTTTACACAATCCATTTGATTCATCAGGCTGCTAAATTCTCTACGGCTGTTCCACACCAGACAACTTCAGGTGCACCATGAACTACAACAATCAAAAGACAATTTAAACAGAATTATTTTCTGCTTAGGTTAAGTGCCTGGCTGCTGTCACCCAGCTCCCTCTCTTCTGACTTATTCCAAGCCTCTGTAAATTCACTATTACAGGTGGCACAACCTCTGGGGACTCCCAGGTGGCTCTAGACCATTGGAGGTTGGTCGGCTCTTGGCTGGGCACCACACCTCTGCTCTCAGGGATGTAAATCCAAGCTGTGGTTCGTGCAGCCGCTGAAGGTCTGGCGCAGGATTTTGAAACAGGCTGTTTTCTTTGTTGTTGTCGGTATTTCCTTAAAAAAGCGACAAACCAGATTATCTACAAAATTAGTGATAACCCTAGGCCCTCGGTATGAAAGGGAGGAGCACCAGGAAGAATGCAGCAAGGTGAGTGCGACATGAAACCACCACGGGTTGTGTTTTCAGATGCTGTGCCCTCAACCCAGCCAAAATCAAAGGGTTTCGCTTTGACCGATTGTCATGCAATTAGGCAGGAATTTGCTTCTGCCTCTTCCTCCACCTCATGTCCCATCCCAGGCAGACTTTGGCTTTCAGATTTCAGGAGCCGGAGCCAAAGAGGGCTCAGTCCCTGCAGAGCTCCCAGTTCTTGGTGTTTCGTGAAGTTGGAGGAGGTCAGGAGACAATCCTGACGCTGCCCGTGTCTCAAGGCTTGTCCGGTTTCACCCAAGAGGTGGTTGTGATGCCGCCCTTCCTCTCGGAACCACTCTGCCCAACTCTAGTATCAGGTCCACCCGCTATACCAACATCCCCCAAGATGTCCTTGAGTCAGCTCCTGTTCCTATGGCACGGCTCTATTCTCAGAAGGGTGAGCTGGTTTTTTCCTGCGTCTGGAAAACACACCCCTTTATTTTCCATTCTTATTTTTGTTTGTTTGTTTCTTTCCATTGACACGGATGTCTGGACTCCACAAAGGGCAAAATCGAGGTGGGACAGCCCTTCTTCCTGGGTTGGTTCCACCCCCAGAGGGACTGAAGTGCTGTTTCACAAAGAGCCCCATTCATGACACTATTTTGTCTCCCAGGGTGACCTTTGAGGGCTAAAGGCCTCCGAGTCATTGACAATACAACCAAAACTGGCCTTTCTCAGGAGTCTCTGATTTTCCTCAGTCACTCCACACTCCTCCGGTGATGGAGGTCTGAGGACCCCAAGTCCCCTTCTGTCCCTCTCGTCCCCTGCCTGCCACGGAGCAGGCTCTTGCCATGAGGCAGGACAGCAGAGGAGCAGCACCAGCGGAGCTCAGTGAAAGTCTCTGCGGACGGCTGAGCAACAATTTGGGACCAAAACCTACATTTTTAGAATGATGAAAATTTTTGATAAATTCTTGTCAATATCTCAGAACGGATTTGATCTGTGATTTTTCAGGAGCTATGCTGAAAAGGGCTCAAATGTTGGCCTCAACAGTTCCATACCAAAGCAGTTTGGATTTGCCACTTTAAACAGTGGCTTCTCCTCTCTCCCCACTTCTGTTTAAAAGTGTTTTCCTTCACCTTGAATACTGGGAAAACTCTGGAAATATTAGGAATTTTTTTTTTTTTTTCCTTGATTTAACTGAAACACTCCATTTAAATCTCCTCCTCCCTCAACTATTTCCTTCCAGTTTGCTCGTACCCAGGAGAGCTGTAGGTGGGATAAAACATGGATGGAGCTGAAACATCTCCCTGCCTTGCACCTCGCTCAGCAAAGTGAGAAAAGATTCCCCCACATGTTGTCCCTGTGTTCTGATGCTGTGAACAAAACTGTCTGTGGTTAAGGAAGAAGCACCACGGAGAGAGAGACAAAGAAGAAAAATGCACCCAGGCAAGGCATCTTCTGAAGCTTTTAAAGTCATTTTTAAGGCATGGCACACCAAAATGTACAGAATCACAGAATCACAGGATGGTTTGGGTTGGGAGGGTCCTTCAGAGACCACCCAGTTCCCCCCCTGCCATGGGCAGGGACACCTCCCACCAGCCCAGGTTGCCCAAAGCCTCATCCAGCCTGGCCTTGAACCCCTCCAGGGATGGGGCATCCACAGCTGCTCTGGGCAGCAGCATCCCTGGGGGATTTTATTTTTTTTGCTGTTTTCCTGCAGCGAAAGGCTTTGTGATGCTTGAGCACCTCTCCAGGTCAATGCTTCTCCACCGCACTACCCCAGATTTCAGCGTTTATGGGGTTTTTTGACTGTGTTGAGGCAAGGGATGAGGTTCAGCCCTGGTGTTTATGAGCTCGTTCGCACTCCTCACTCAGGAAGGGAGCTGGCACCAGGGGGTGGTGTTCCGAGTTATCTTCTTCTGTTTCCCTTCTCTTCCCCACCCCGGAAAGCGACGCAGTTTGATTCCCTCATAAGATCCTCGGTGTATGGCCAGGAACCCTCCCGTGCTGAGACCCCTACCCCTTTGACCCCTACCCCAAGTACTTTTTTTTCCAGGTACTTGCCGCAGACAATAGCACAGTCCTGCGTGACATATGAGTGTTTATTGAAAATACTTTATTGCTTTCCAAAAATCAGTTTTAATAAACTCCAAAGACATACAGTAAGTAGACCAGTAAAACCACCGAACAACCTCAATTATCTGGCATTCTCTTTCTCTGCAGGAAGAGAGCCAGTTCTGTAAGGACAAGCCGAGAAGACCTGGTTCTGGTTCCTAGAGGCTGAACTCCTCTGACTGCACAGCATTTACGCTGGAGTTCCAGCAGAACTTCAGGTGAAATCAGTGAATCAACTCATTGGTTTCAGCTGGAGTTTGATCAGCACCTTGCACCTGAGTCAGGTAAGAATAAGATCACCAGTTTTCAGAGGCCAGAAACTGCACAGCCAGGCAGTTTTGGGAATGGAAAACTCTTCACGTTGGTTTGGGATTTCTTTCCACCTCCCCCCGGTCAGCAGCTGGATCCGCGCTCTGGAGGAATCGTGCCATGAGATGTGTGCAGCTATGCTCTAAGGCAAGAGACCAGCTTCTCGCATCCTCAGACGCAGTGCAGATGATTCTCCTGGAATTCCTGCTCTGCAGAAGTTAGCGTGGGAAGGGAGGGTCTTCTGTAATGCTCCAGCACGTCTGAGGAGATCTGATGGGAGTGAGGAAATGGTAATTCCACCCTGACACCAACGGTGAGATACAGAAAACGGCATCGTGGATAACAGCATTTCTTTTTTAGTATTGGGTTCTGTGAACTCCATTTTGAGAAGACACACCAAGCCCCAGCTCCCGAGGCCACTCTTTGCCTCACCTAGTTCAGGAAACCCGCTGTATTCCCCAGCACAGCGCTGGGATACATCGTCTCCTCTCCCTCCCCTACTTCAAGTTTCAAGCAGTGCTTTCCCCCCACCATGTAATTACGAAACACCTCACTGTGCCCCAAACCAAAGGTATGAACACCCAGGGAAAGGAATAAAGCTCTGACACTCTGGGGCCAGTCTGGCACCAATATAACACTTTCTTTGGTCACGTCTGATCGTCAGTGAAAGCTGGGAGTCTCCATAAGTGAAAATTTCACTTTCCGGGTGACTGTGGTTTGTAAGTCAGCTCTGCACTGGGATATCTGAGCAGCGTGCACAGAAAGATGAACACGTCACCCCTGCAGATGGGAAGTGTCTCCCATGCCCCAGTTTGACCTAAATGTCATTTTCCAGCAAACACCTTCCCAGTGAGCACGCAGCTGCTCGACCTGCGCGGGAGTCAGAGGCGGGTTTGGTTCTCGCAGCCGTCATCAGGGGACTGCACCAGCGCCGTCTCTTCCGCGGCAGCCTTGCCCACCCCGTTGTGCACAGCATGGCTGTGGTTCTGATGTTCTTCCTGGCCTTTTGTGGGGCAAGTGCCACTGCTAGGAACCAACGTGTGCTTCTTCTGCACCTGCTCCAGTATCTGCAGCACCTGGAATTAGTAAACACAGCCGTCAGTGGGTTCGTAATTAGGGGAAACACTAATTTCTTCTCCTGCTACTGGAATAATGCCCTGTTCTCTTTCAAGCATGTGTCTGGGCTCAGCCTTGGGATTACTTGAGCATTTCTGCCTGCTCAGAGGTCTCTGGGATGGGTGTAAATGGAGAGCCTGCCCCACAGAGGTCCATGACCTTGGATCTCAGAGCTCTTTCTGTGAACGGATCAGCCTCACCTCGCATGTTCCCCAGCAGCGTTCACAGCACAGAGAGGTGTGATGGTGATCTGGAAGCAGGAGTGGGATGCAGGCAACACGGAGCTCGGTTTTTCTGCTCTTTCACACCACCCTGTGATAACTCCTCATGCTAGCACAGATCTCTTCACCTCCTCATGGAATTAGGAAACCCCCAGACTGAGACCCATATAACGGAGATGGAGAAAGGGAGCAGAAATAAAATCAAGATTAATTATACCTGAGACTTGGGGATGATGCCGACTCTGAAGAATCCTATGTTCCCACTGTCGATTTTGGTGCAGTCCACAACGGTGGAGGCGATGTTCTCTGGAGAAGGGCCATCACAAAGGACTGCATCCACCTGGAGAGCAACAGATGTTCACACCAAGGTTCCCTCAAGCACTTGGGAAAAGAGAGGGCAGCTTCCCCCTCTCAACAGCAGGTAATTGTTACCAAAGGCAACTCTGCTCCTTCCTACCCCGCTGTATGGACGCTAAGGGCTGAATTTGGAATGAATGAACTTAATAAAGAGAGAGGGAGCTGCATGGGTTGTAGGTCAGCAGTTCAGCAAAGACAGGTTTACATCAGCTGAGGAGCTCCGAAGAAGTCCCATCTACAAAGTAAATGTATAAATAACCAGGTTTTTGAGGAGTTAGAGGCGGAAAATTTGTACCACCTTTTGTTTAAAACTGCCCTCACATAAGCTGCTGTGAATATACAAAATGCAGAACACCCAGGAGTTAGCAGTGAAATGAAAGGCAGCCATCTGAATGGCCATGGCCATCGTACTTCCAGAACTTATGAAAGTTCTAAAAGCCAGGAATATTTCAGAGCTCTGACAGCACTTTTAGACCAGCTTCAGCTTTAGATGGGAATCCCCTGTGTTCTGACAGCTCAGCCCCAGCTGGAGCCCTGGCACATTCAGGCATCAGTGGTTTTATTGCTTGTGAGCAAAGAAGCATTTTTTTCTTGCTCATATAATTCTGCGTTGGAAGATGAACCAACTCACATTGCCAAGCCATAACTATATTGTATAAATCAGAAGAATTTTAGTTTCCCACCAGGTTCTGTATTTTACACTGTTCCTTCACTATGACACCAACATGAGGAGTGTCCATGGGATTTTTTTAACGAGATGCTTTCCCAGATTCTCGACATCATCTATTGATTTGCCTGCTGGAAACAGAGTGGTTGTGTTCTTCCATCCCCACATCTTCTGGGGCCAGCCGGAATGAAGAGACACAGAGCCCCAGTTACCTTGTCTCCCAGCTTGGCATACACTTGGTTGTGGTGTGTTGTGTCTGCCTCTCCCGTTGGGTTAGCTGACGTGACCACAATGGGGCCAACCTGGTGGCAGAAAAACGGAAACAAAAGCTCTGAGCAAGTTTTGCTGTATAAAACGGAGGATCTCTGAAGTTCACTCATGAGTCTCTGTGACTCTAAATAGAACTCGGTGTGACTCACTCAGGTAGAGACACCGACTTTGTAGGCAACTACAATCCCACCAAATCCGTGGACGGGTGACTAACACCCTGCTGATCTGCGGTTTACTGATGTTGATCAAGAAAGAACATTTTGTTTTCCAGCAACAGTAATTGCCAAAGACCCACAATGCCTGTCCTAGAAATGAGCAGAACGTGCAGGGTATCACAGTTTCTCTGGCCGCATTCTGGACTTTCTGAAGTTATTCTGGCTTCAGATAAGCCCGTGCTTGCAACAGAAGTGTTCTATGTAGGAAATCAGACAAAGTGTCTGTCAATTGCATCTCTTCTGGGTTTCTGACCTGGTGCGTTATTCCTTTTACCCTCTTTTCTGCAATAAAATCAGCTCCCAGCTGCCTGCACACCCCACCCCTTCTTAATTATATTTTTCTTGCAGGAGCTACTCTCATTAGCACTATTCACTCCCCAAACCTGTCTGAACACGCTAGGATCCTCGCTTCATTGAGAAAAGAAAGAGAGGAGAGGCGACATGCCAAGAGGGCTGACAGGGTGCTCCAGCCTCGCACAATCCTTCTCCTCTCCAGCAGGCCAGAGGACCTGGGTGCTACTGACCGACACCAGCCCTGCTCCCTAGACAGCGGAATGACAAGGACTGGTCACCAGCACTGTGGGATGAGCGTGCTCTGTGTACTCACCAAGTCGATGAGGTGTGTGGTGACAGAGCAGTCGGGGATGCGGATGGCGATGCTCTGAGGGGTGCCGACGTATTTAGCGGAGTCCTTCATTCCCAGGAAGTCCACCCATCCACCTGCACGAGGAAGAGCCACACAGCCCTTATGGATGTACATCAACTCGAACACAAAGATCTTACCGGATGCATCACCACGGAACGTGTGGCATTGCAGGGATGCATGGCTTAAAAGTTGGAGTTTCAAAGCCAAAGCTCTCCAGAGAGCTTGGAAGTAGCAAGATTTCCTCACCTCTGGGAACCACCAAGCTAATGGGGGATGGCCAGGCAGCCTCCATGAAGTCCCAGAGGACGGGAGGGAACAAATGCTTTGCAGGTTCCAGCTGCTTCAGGCTAGAAATCCAGAGTGACATGGGGCGATCCTGAGCCTGGCGCTTGGACCTGCAAAGGAGGCAAGAAAAATGAGCCTGGAAGTAAGACGGGGGTTTATTATCAATCTGCAAAGGAAATTGCGTTGGCGAGGCCTAGAGTTCAGCCAGGCTCTGCCCCAGGTCACCCGTCTGTAGGAGAAGCAGGACTGCTCAACAGACGACCTGACAGGAACGGACATTAGCAACTATTCCCCGTCAGGAATGTCTGCTCCACATCAAGGTTTTGGCTTCTTGCACAGTGATGGGTAGACGTCCCGATTGCCCAAGTTCTGAGGAAACTTCACCAATATAAGGGGTCCCTGCTGCTTACAAAAGTACCATTAGGAGCATTTGTTACACACGGGAGTGGCTTGGGTTGTGACAATATGTACAATAAACCCCTGCCCGACCTGCCACTTTGGGTTTCCTTGTGGCATCCAAGCTACCTGGCTCCATCACCTGCCAGGAGCCTTCAATATCCTAGAAGACCATTCCAGCTCAACTCTCTGCCTTCCTCATTCAGATCTTCTCCCCCAGGCTCATCACCTGGTTGTTCCCATGAAGGCTATGCCGTCCGTCTCACTGCTCTCGATGGCTGCTGTGGCCAGGACTCAGCAGCAGCTCTGAGTCCTAAAGGCTTCTTTAGACCAGCCAAGGAAGCCCTCCCTGGGGCAGCAAGGCAAATACTTACTGGTGAGCTTTCTCCACAGCATCGGGCCGATTACAGGCTGCCACAAGCACATACACAGTATCCGTGGGGATGCCGCAAGTCCCTCCGTTCTTCAGGATATCTGTTGGCATGTGAACAGGGCAGAACCCCTTGAGTGACTAGAAGTGAGGGGCTGTAATTCACGGAAGAGCTGTCACAGACAAAACAGCCAATTCGGTGCTCTCATCTCCTTTTCCCAACTAACAAAGCATTTCCTCTGACAGTGCCTTTTCTAGCATCCATCCAAGAGGAGATCTGGCATTTAGGGGAGTTCTGGGCCACGCTCCTCAGGGCCAGAAGTCATTCAGCCCTGTGGAGAGAGCAAGCACCGTGCGTTTGCCCTGCTTTCTCTGGACAAAGCCTTCAGTGGCAGCCCCAGCCTGGAGGATTCATGTATCTCAGACTGGGTGAGCAGACAGCGGTATGATACAGGAGAGACAGCAGCAAATTCGCCGCTAAACCCAGCTCCCATCATGGAATCGGTCCTATCTCCCCCAGGGTGTATTTAGCTTCTAATGAGTCTTGTAACTTGGCTCACTTCATCAAAATGTCATCAGGTTACCATGGTTTCCACATCTGGATTGGAACAATGTCCTTTTAACAGAGCTTTGCTACAAAACCTCCCAGAATTTTCCCTCCACCCCCACATCATGCCCTAGGTATTTCCCTTACCTGCAATTCTCTTGACTGAGGAAGCTTTCCTGGCAGGCAGGTGAAGGCACTTGGTCATTCCTCCCCCCACACCACTAAGCTGGACAATGGGCCTACCCATGGGCAAGCAGGAACCCTCAAAGATGCTGTTGAGAAGGGCAGACAGGAAGCAGTAAAAGCTGACCAGACCAAAGATGAGAGTGGCAGCAATGTCATAGCCAGCTGGAAGAGCATGGATGGCATCCAGCAAGAAGCTGATAGCGATGAGAAAGAAAGTGAGGGAGTAAAAGAACCAGGCGATGTTTAAGAAGAGCGTGCAGAAGACAATGAAGCCGTTGAAGAGCATGAACGCAATGATGCCTACCGCTGCGTGGAAGCTTCTGGTAGTGCCATAGAGGCCACCATATCTTGTCAAGCCCCAGATGATCCACATGACAGCATAGAGAATGAAGGCAGTGCTCTCCAAGGTCTTACCCCGGGCAAAGGCCACTGAGCCGCTTAGAAGCTTAAGGATCCCACCAGCTACCACCACCCACGGAATTACAACAGCGGCAAGTGGAGCCTGTGGGTCCCCTGTCATTGTTATGGCAAAAGAAGCCAGGACACTGCATGCATAGCCGAGTACGTCTGCATCTGCATACTTGGAATAGCCTAGGTAGGGAGCGTGAAGGTCTGCTCCTTCTCGAAGCTTCAGAAAACTGCTACGAGCAAGTAGAGCCTTCACAGCAGCCTTCCCTGTTGGGATCTTGGCATTTGCTTTCACATTGTACAGGTGAATTAGAGTCATCAAGGCTGAGGCTACAAAGATGGCCACAGCCACGCCTTGGGGTCCACCTTCAAAAAATCCCTTGGGACGGCAAGCTAACGCAATGCAGTAAGCCACATAAAACAGCAAATACAGGCCATCCACTGGGCTCTTAAGGGTGAGAAAAAGAGCCAAGACAGCAAAAAGAATTGAGAAAATCACCAGGAATGGAGAAGGGAAAGATGGCTCCTCCAGTTGCCAGACTGGGTACAGAAGGCAATAGCCTCCAGCAAATTTCAGGATGGAAGTGAAACCAAAGAACGTAGCCATTAGTACATCCATTGCACGGTATGATAAAATGCAGACGCCAATCTGGTAGACCCCAGCTGTCCACAGCCAGGGCACCTGACCAATAAATAATTTGCCAGTGACGCCCAGGAGCCTACAGCCAAAGACACTGGCAGACAGCATGTTCAGGATCAGACCGGTGACTGCAAAATGATTCATGTTGACACTGGTGGATTGGATCTGCTCATGGGTCTTTTTCTTGGCCAGATCTGTGCCAGGGAGGGCAATTTTCTCTTTGGTTAGGAAATAAAGAATCCTTCCCAGAGCAAAATAACCCCCAACCAAGCAGACAATCATATAATTGCAAGCCACAGCAGAGGAACCGAAAGTTGTGCTATAGTGCATGGCGACTTCATGAGCACTGGCAAGTGAGACAGCAGAAGCAATCATAGCGAGGATGACCTCTCTGCAAAGGAAGCCCACCACTGCAATAATGAGTAGTGCCAAAGTAAATGTGACCAGGCCAGGCACCAAGGCATTGCGGAAATCACCGGTGTCGTTCAAAACTCCTTGCCCTCCCAGGATGAAGACCACTCCATAGCCGCACCAGAACGCTGAGATGGTCAGGCAGAGAGACAAGAACAGGGAGGCATTTCTTAGGCTTCTCCGAATTCCTGTGAAAAAAACGACAATGGGGATGGAACTGTGGTTTCGAGACAGTAGGGTATGGAAAGAGGTAGTGAGGACGTGTGCTATAGGCACATGGTGCATTGGAAGCATGATCGCTATGCTAGCGTGGAGCTGCACAGGTCCTGCATGATGCTACCGTGAGTTTGGGTAGGTCTGCACCAAGCCCCACTACACTGTTCAGACATGACCGTAAAGACTCCACCACTTTGTGTTCAGCAGAATGCCTGAGGCGAGCCCACACTACTGGAGATCCTTTAACCAAGCACTGTACCGCATGATGTGAAGATACTGATCAGCACGGACAGACCAGAAAGCTTCCTTCCAAGCTTTGTGATGGACCTGTGCTTCACTGCTTCCTCAAACTGATACAGCTTTGTGAGCTAGACCTAGGCTGGGAAGGGAAGCAAGAGCTCTGCTGAATGAGTCCCCAGGCTACAGGGGACTGTAATCACACAAGTACGCACTGCCTGGAGCAAGGGAGCACAGAAATTCCTGCCTTTGGTAGGAAGCTGTTGATTTCCACCAAGGGTGCAAAATCAGAGCAGCTGTGGATGGCCCATCCCTGGAGGGGTTCCAGGCCAGGCTGAATGAGGCTTTGGGCAACCTGGTCTGGTGGGAGGTGTCCCTGCCCATGGCAGGGGGTGGCACTGGATGGTCTCTAAGGTCCCTTCCCACCCAAACCATTCTGTGATTCTACAATGATCACCTGCCCAGTGGCCCATTCCATATGGTCCCATCAATACAGCTGCTTCTAAGAGCTTTCTACTAACGCTTTGTGCCATCACTGACTGAGAAGAGGTGGACCTATGTTTCACAGGTTAAATATGTAGTGACTCTCCCAAGCCGTCTGTTTTGTAGAGGAAAAAAACCTAGCACCAATTCTGTGATTTTCCTGTCCTCATCACTATGTGTTAAAAAGGAGAAATAACTCAGCATTCGTTCTAAAAAGCCTCAACTTTGTTACAGCCAGTGATTTTTTCTCCCAGACAAGTAGATCTCTTGGCATTTACACGTTGACACGCCCTTTCAATCCACAGATGCCTAAAGTACTCTCAGAAAGCCTGGGAACCATTTGTAGAGAAATCATGTTCTGTGAAAATTCACAGAGACCCTGGTAAAGCATTTGTTCAAAACTAACATCGATTTCTCTGCTCGCCTATGTAGGAAAAAACTGCTGTGCTGACACCCTCCTCTAGGAGAATGAATCAGTGCTCTGGCAAGGCTGCCACGGTTTGTACAAACCTATTTACAAAGCAGCCCAAATACATGCAAAGCGGTAGAAGGGGGAGGTCTTGAAGCTGGCCATCCTCGGTGTCCTACCTGCATATGCCAGAAGAGAGGATAAAATCAAGAGCAGGACTCCTAGAGCTGTGCTGGGGATCAGAGGGGCGGCTCTGGGGAAGCCGTAGAAATGCACCGCCAGTACGAGCGATCCTGTGCGTGACAAGGGAGGCGGAAAAAAAAGAAAGAGCTTGAAAACTTTGCCCAGAAAAACCAGGAGAGAACAGAGAAAAAATAACAGCACGAGGTCTGCAAATAATGAAATCTAAGGAGCTGGCAGGGGGGTGTTGTAACTTGGTTTGTGCCCAAGGTCTCACTCTTCTCTAAGTGTCTAGTTTTAAGAAACTTGAACTTAATGATGTTTGCAAGTGCTCCCCTGCTGTCAGATAAAGGTAGAAATCAGCTCTCCCATCCCCATTACACAAAAGGCAGACAGACACGCGCACGGGTGCTCTACAGATGATCACCTGAGCCTTGTGCCTACAGAAAACCAGCCTCCAAATGCAAAGGGGCAGCACTCGGACAGCCGAAATGCAAAGGAGGAGCAAACGAAAGGGAGTGAGCACGGCAAACAGAGCTGCAGGGAAAACAGCCAGAAAGGGAAAAGGGAGGAAAGCGCTTCCAAATTATTTATGAAAATGACTACCAAAAAAGTTTTGATTTGCTTCCCACCCAGGATGGATCGAGTCCAAAAGCTCAGGCCAGCACTTTAAAGCCAAGACAAACATTGTGTTGGCTGCTGCAATAGGCACAGGGATCTCTGGATCTAAAAGCTTTACCTAGGCAGAGGAGGTTCAGAATAAACAGACTCTTTAGCCCCCTTCGAAAAGGAGGTTGTCCACGAAAGCTAGTCCCAACCCCATCCTCCCATGCCAAGACGACTCGATCCCTACCTGCGGAAATGCCCAAGAGCCCTATGGAGGAATGCAGTGACTCAGCTTTCCTGTCTGCCATCGCAGAGTCCGCTGAAGACCCAGATACGGGCTGAAATGCCGCCGCTCTGTCCTCCCTAGCTCTTTATAACCAAAGCAACTCCACTGGCCTGCGTTCCTCCCTGC
>NW_010131311.1:19071-22369 GCF_000699245.1 Pterocles gutturalis
AACATCTTCTGTTAGTGTTCCTTTCCGCGTGCGGGAGGAAATGCAGAGCAGTTCCTTGCTGCCATAAATTTCAGCCTGTGAGTCAGCCTGGGCTGCTGGTAGCTCCCTCCAGGGGCCTGTTAATTTCACTGTTGATTAACCCTTGTTAAAAAAGACACTTGAAAAAGAATGCTGAGGGTTTATGACTATTACTGCCTTTTTGCTGCTGCCAGTGAGGAAATTACACTGGTTAAATTTAAGGTTTTTTAAAGAATCCATCTTGCTGGAGCAAACAAGCACTTTGCAAGCCCAGGAGCTCCTTGGGGACCAGTTATTTCTCCTAACACTGGCCATGGTCCTGCTGTTTGTCCCTGTCACAGCTATGAATGCCTGGCACCACTGCCCTGTGCTGGGCACACGCAGGGCAGATTCAGTGCCGTTCCCTTCAAGGTGACTTCTGTCCGTGTGTCACTCCACATCCATTTAACCCAGCCCCTCTGCGCACACTCACAGGGAACTCCTCCTAAGGGGTGTTCATGAGTGAGGTGTCGATGCGAACATGCAGTCTGGAGACCATCAGCATGGGGATAAATCTAGAGGAGCCTTGCTGGAGACCATCAGCATGAGGATAAATCTAGAGGAGCCTGGCTGGCTTTCCAGGAGAACTGTGTAGGGAGCAAGTCTCAGTCATTGCCACGATCGCTGCTGGATCCCAAAGGCAATGTTGAAGGACCTATTTGCAGCTTCCTACTGCTTCCCATGGAGAACATCTGATCAGGGCATAAAGTTCTTCACCAGCGAAGGAGAGGCTGCAGAAAGCAGTGGGCACTGGCCTCGGGTCACATATGAAGTGGGAATTAGGCAGAGACCTGTTCCGCAAGAGCTAACAGAGCTTTGGTGGAAAACAGGGCAACACTTGCCTGCACTTATCCACACTCCTCCCTCGTTCTGTTTGCAGGCAACGGACTGGTTGTAAGGCTTATTCCCGTGAAGGACTCAGCTCCTGTTCCGTCCAGCCCCGGTTAAAGCAAATTCCACTCTCAGCCTCTTGACAAGACAAAAGATGCGGCACAGTGTAAAGATCGTCACACTGACATTACCGGGCTGGTCAGGGGTGACCTTGCAGAGGCCCCACAGCAGCAAGCGGTGATGTTCTTCCTGGCAGATCCCACTCTGTGTTCCCCTCAAATCATGCTCCACAGCCAGGGCTGAGGGACAGACAAGCTGTTGGAAATGGGTCTTAGAGCTGCACAGCCTGGAGCTCCAAGACAGGCCTCCGGGGCCATCCAAGAGGCGTTAGATCTGTAGCAGCATCCAGAGCAAGCCCAGGCTGTCAGGGTCCAAGATAATGTCAAAGAACCCTGCTCCTCCTGCTCTCCGAGCGGCTGGAGCGCGATGGCATGCTCCCATTGCACCGCTGCATCCCATAATGGCTCCCAGGCTTCCCTGGTTCCTCCAGCGATTTGGAGGAGAGTTATCTTTCACTGCGTTCACCCTTCAGGAAGAGCTTTGAGGGTTCCTTCCCACTCATCTTCCCTAGAATATTCATGCAGATTAAAGCAAGGTGTAAATATTAAAGCCCAATGTCTCCACTGTGCAGAGATTCCCACACAGAACGGAATAACTCAGCTGAAAAGTATTATTATCAAGAAGTATTAAAAGTATTATATTATCAAGAATATGTTCACGGCAGATAGATCTTTAGGTTCAATATGTCTATTGAGATAGATCTTATTATAAGAGGACACAAGCCTTGGAACAAGCCTGGTTGGTCCAGTTGCACCTAACCCGTTCCACCAGTAAGAGGAACCAGTGCAGTGAGTTCGCAGCAGGCAGAGCTCAGTGAGGGGGTTTGCAGCAGGCGGTCAGCTTGTTAAATCCTCAGCTTCTGGCTGTCTTGGTTCCATCATTAACGGGACTGCTCTCTAAGCAGCTGAAGGAGGAAGAAGCTATCTGTTCAAGTTCCAGCATGACCCAGCTGGTTTTTCACGCAAGAGGAAATCACACATTTCTATACCGCAGATAGAATACCTTAGATACCAAAACTAACAGCCGTGAAAAGGCTTGGGCTGTTTCCCACACATATTGCACAGCTTAATTCCTGCTCTGGGTAATAAAAGTCACCGAAAGGAAAAGCCTGCGTTAGATCAGCTGGACTGCAAGTCGCTTCTCTTGTGCTTTTTGTTCTGGCTTGTGCAGGTAGCAGCCAGGAGTGTGCAGTGCCTGGTAGCACTAGTTCTGAGAGATGCTCGCAATAAACGAAGTGCACCAGCAATGCGTATCCTCCTCCTGCCCGCTGTGACTAACGAGCTTGCCTGTCCTGCTTCGGATGGGACAGAGTGAACTCTCTTCCCAGCAGCTGGTGTGAGGCTGTTGGGGTTTGTGCTGGGGAGAAGCTGATCACACACTGATGGGCAGAGCTGCTGCCAGCACAGTCAAGGGCTTTCCAGCTTCTCTGCTGTGCCCGTGTCTGCAGGGGCAGGAGGAGCGGGGAGGGAGCACAGCCCCACTGACCAGCCCAGGATTTGACCTTGGCTTTAGGATTGAGACCAAACTGGCCGATGGTCTGTTCCATCCCATGCCCGGCATGGCCAGGGGAGAGATAAGGGTCTGTCTGGAAGGGCTCTCTCTCTCCTATCTCTGTTCCGGGATTGTGATGTCGGGACTCTCCCTGCTCCAGGATCATTAGCCAGGAACGGGCTGATCCTTGGTCACACGTGGTGAGCAGTGTCACTGTGTGTCACTCATTTGCATATATCACTATTACTGTTATCATTATTATTTTCAGTTTTAGTGTGGCTTAGTTATTAAATGGTTCTTATCTCAACCCACGAGTCTCTTTTCCCTTTACCCCTTTAACTCTCTCCCCATCCCCGGGTGAAGGGTGAGGAGCGGCTGTTGTGGTGTTTTCTACGAGCCAGGGTTAAAACACAGTATTGCCAAAACCCTGCTTCATTACACACAGGATGTACTTCATGTCTGTTCCAAATATGACAGAGACCCAAGGAAAATTTCTTACAGATAACCCCTGAAAAGCATTCTTTAGCCATGTTGCATGAATTGTTTTGTTGTCTGGTGAATGGAGAGGCAGCCTCAAGAGGCCACAGTTCCTGCAGCAGTGCAAAGCTGCAGCAGGGAGGCACAGAACCATCTCAGGTGGGAGCATACCCAGGCCAAGCAAGAACAAGTCTCTGCACGAGCAAAGGAGCTTCCCCATCACATGCTGTGAATCTTGTGCCCCTACACAGACCAGGGCTCTGACAATTCCTGGTACCGCCTTCCTGGCGAACGGAGAGATGGTGCTGGTGAGGAATAATTA
>NW_010131312.1:0-49275 GCF_000699245.1 Pterocles gutturalis
GGCCCCGGAGGAAGCCAAAAGCCGCCGCCCCATGAGCCCCGAACGTGGTTGGGCCGGAGCGGAGAGGACGCCCTCCCGGGCGGAGCGGGCTGGAAGGCGGGCTGCTGCTCCCTGCTGGGGGGGGGGGGAAAAAAGAGAGAGAGAGGACGGGTGTGCTGTGAGGCGATCGACGTCATAATCAAGCTGACGCCGGCAAGCTTCTCCGTGACGTCACCACCGACTTTAACCGCCGTGCTCGCTCAGTTTCTCCGTTGCCCCAACCAGCGGTTCGCCGCCGCCGCCCTGACCGGGGGCGGGGGGAGCGGCCCTCGCCGGGGCGGTTCTCTGCTCCGCCGGGGACTCCAGAAACCCCCCCGAAAACTCGTACCGGGGCTCGGAGTCGTGGGAGGGTGGGATTGAAAGTTACCTGCCTTGAGGTGACGTTTGTTTTCTCTGGGCGATGAGGGTGATCTCCTTCCTGGTGAGTCCAACAATCAAAGCCGAAATTGATCATGGTCTGGTGACTTTCTTGTAAGGGGAAAATAGGAGGGGTTGGATTTTTAGACAGTAGTAGTTGGTGGCTGGCTTTAAACATCCAGTAAGTTTCCTGTCAATGGCTGTTCCCTACCCCTTGCACCCCTGTATAAACACTGTCTCTTGGAGGTGGTGGTAGTTTGGAGCAGCTTATTTGGCTTGCACAAAGCTATTCTTTGGTGACTAAATTTTTTTTTCATACAGTTAAGTAGTTTTCAGTTTATACCTCCAAGTGATAGCTGTGTTTTAGTAGCGGGTTAAGAAAATCTTACCGGTTTAGCTTGTAACTTTTAACTGGGAAAGAACATTGCAATCTTTTTAACATGATACAAAGTGTGTGTTACACTCTCCCTGCTGTTTGTATGTTCAGTAACTCAAAACAGTGTAACATGCTGGTTTTCTTGCCTGGGCTTTCATGTTTTCCTTCGGTGAACTTCAGGAAGGCAAAACATTCTGTTACCTTTTATTTAACTCAAAAGGATGGGATGTATATAGCATTCAAAATTTCCCTGTTTTTTTGTTTTTTTTTTTTTTTTTTTTTTTTTTTTCTTCATAATCTGGTTTAAGTTTTTTTGCGGAAATAGCTCTTTTGAATACTTAATCATCAAAGCCTTGTTTAAGTAAATTTGGCAGCTGATATTCAACTATATTTTGCTTTATTTTATGAAAACTTTTTCACTGTTTGCTTTTTTTGTCTTTCTGTTTTACTCAGTTTTCTTGTAAGTGGCAATTTGAATTGATTTAGCTTCAACTGTCTTGTTGCTGCTTCTGCAAAGAAAATTTACTAGCTTTTTAAGCAATTTAATTGCTGGTCAATGAAGAATGATAATGTGTAGTTACTGTACAAGTGTAGCATATGGTGTGTTAATTGTAATAGATATTTTGGGTTCTGCTCCACTTTTATGTGTGCCAGCTGCATGTTACTGACTTTTGCCGTTTGGAACTTTCTATTGGAATAACTACAGAAGTAAGCTCAAAATAGCTGTTCAGTTAGGCCTTAAACTTTTTTTCCCTTGATGGTTCCAGAAACATATTGCACGTAAAGGTTTTTTTTAAATGCACTTTGGTGGAAGGATGAAGGCTTGTATTAGCCTACTTTGAGACCACATGAATCCAGTGATTTGCAAATCAAATAATTGTTGATTTCAAGACTAGCATTTCAATAATTATTTTTTACAAAGTTTCAGTGATTTTTTAAGTGATATTTTAATTGATTTCTATTGGTGTGCAAATGAAGTTTTTGTTCTGCTGCAAATTTATGTACGCTACAAAATACAAATTTTAAAACTGTTCAAATATAAGATAGTACATATAACTCACACAGTGGTTCAGAGAATGCTTTCAGTATAACTAAGAGATGTCTTTTGAGTTTAAAAAAGAAAACCCGGAAACTCACAAAAGCAATGCTGATAGAATTGTATGAGTCCAAAATAGTAAATAAAATTTAATAAATATTTTTCAGTGTCTGCTGGACTCATCAAAAGGCAGTGTGTGTTTTACTTAATCCTACTAAGATTCTCTGGCAGTAATTATGTTATTTGTTTCTGGTTTAAGATAGTAATTGTCTTTATAGTTGTAAATTACAGCTGTGGTATTTTAATTCTGTACAGCCTGGAACTTCAGTTTGAAATATTAAATGGGAAGGCAAGGATTATAGGGATTAGGCTGAGAGTTTATAAAATGTAATTGATAAAATGGCAGGAGAAGGGGCTGTACTCAGGAAGAGTGGGATTAGATGGCTTTTAGTTGACACAAGTGGCAGTGTCTGTCTGCACTGGTTTCATTCTCTGGTGCACCTTTTCTGCTTAGGGTCTCTTGTAGTGCTACAAGTAGTGGGACAGTGGTAGAAGATTTAAGGAAAGGATTTTAATATAAATATAATCTATCTAGTTTATGCAAGAACTGGTTGCTTTTTTGTGTGCTGTCAAGCCTCTTACTAGGAGAATCTATAGTCAACTGTCAGTTAACGCTTTGAGGGTTGTGTTACTACTAAGTTTTTATCTCATGCAGCCTCTGAAATGAGTGAATACCTCACAGTTATTAATGGTGGTAGTCTCAAGAGCCTTGATAGACTTTAAGGTTAAGAAAAATCTTAAATTTTCGATTAGGGAACTAAGACACAAATGTGCATCGTGTGTGTTCTCGCAGTAAACCCTAATGAAAACTGTATTTGCTGCGTTTTTAATAACATCATCAGTATGGTGTAGTTACTGTGTTTCACTAAATTCTAAAGGAGAAATTAATTTCTGTTTAACTTTTAATGAAGCCTTTTTGATGGAATAAGAATGAAAATGATTACTTGTTTCAGATGTTATATTTTAGTTCACTTCCTAAAAGTGTAAAAACACAGTTTTTTTTTTTTTCTTCAACAGCTGTGCTGATAGGGTCAGAAATTACAATCCTGCAGTTGTTTTGAGTCAATTTCTGTATACACAGTTCTACTGACAACAATAACTAAACATACCAGAGGATACAGATAGTTTAATTATAGTGTAAACCTAACATTTTTTACATATAATATTTTGGGCTGTGTAACTAGTTTATGTACAGTAAAAATGCCCACTTGACAAAAAGCCTGTACAGCTTTACTAGTTTGTGTAAAACTGTTTGAGAAGAGGGAATTTTTAAGTACAGTGTAAGTATTCAAGCTGAAGGTTGATAGTGGTGGAATTGTAATCTTGTATGTTTAAAAATAAGCTGTGGGATATTGAAGAGTTAAACCGTAAGGTTCTCAGACTTAGCCCTACTCCTGTTGCTGTTCAGTGAACAGCCTTGATAAATCAGTTTCTTTGGACATTCCTCCTTGGAGGAATGCCAGGGTGTGTGAATCACCTTTCCAAAGTGCATTGTTTCCTGGGCAGTTGCTGAAAATGTCTTTTCAGTGCTGCTTCAAGAGGTCAAGTTCAGTAGCAGAAATTGAACATTAGGCGAATAAGTAGTATGTGCTTGTAAAATATTTTCATTCAAGGTGATGGAAAAGGAATGGTAAAGATATTGTATATTGAGAAATACCCAATAACAGTCAAAGTTTGCAATTGATATTTCTGTTGCTTGAACTTAGGACCATGGCTTGTAAAACTGGCTTCTTGTGGGGCCTTTAGAAGGTTTCTTGTGCAAAGATGGTTGTGTTTGTTTTTTTTTAATCTAAGCTTTTGACCACAGAAAGTTGATTTTTTTAAATTCTTACTCTGTATAAAAAGGAGAGAGAAAAAAGCAGAGCTGTCTACACTGCTTGTGGTTCTGCTCACAACTGTTCTTAATGAGCAAAATGTATTTGTTATTTCATTTTTACTCGTACTGGTCAGACTCTGAAAGCAGAAATAAACCTGACCAAAAAATTCAATTTTATTTAGTTGTCTTTGGGTAAATTTTCATTGTTAGGGCAGATACAGGTTTAGCTTACTCAGCAGAATGTGAGTAAAGGCTTCAGAAGGTATTATAGGAGTAGTAAAAAAGCCAAATGTCTGTCTGTTAGTAAGCCAATAGAGTGTATCTGCCTAGTCTTTTAAGCACCCATGAAGCTCTGGACTAGAAAGTGTTGTATACAATGGCATGTATATAATACTTTTCTTTCCTTTTAGAATTAATGTTTCCTCAAATGCAGAAAACACTAAGCTGAATATGAATTTTGTTTATCAAACACAATTATGGCCCTACAGGTTGGAGGATGTGCATAGTGTAAGTGCCTTACGTTAAGGTTAGTCCTTAACTGCGCTGAGGGGACATTAGTTAGTTCCTTCCCCAGATACTAACAGGCGGAGCTGTGCTGGCAGAAGCTCTGATGTATCCACAAGTATCTTAGAATCTGTTTGCTAATGTAACTTTTTTCATTCGAGGAATTTGAATGAACTTTCAAAGGCTTGTTTCCTCTTAAGATAAACTGCTTCCCTACTTGGAAGGGCCTGTTCTAGTGTGTTGGTGGAGCTTTCTTATTATGTATGCACGCCTTCTACCCACCCTGCAAACAGAAAAGGCATACAGGTAAAAGTACAGTTTTGCAGGTGTAGTTACACCGGTATGAGGCACTTACGCCAGCACGGCTCTGTTCTTTAGGGGTTGTGCCCATTCATGTTCCTGATTTATGCAGTTGTCACAGTGAACTTTTGTAGTGTAGATGTGATCCTGGTCTTGTCTGTTATTAAATAAAATTTTCATGTTTGCCAGATTTCTGGTGGGCCTGCTGCTAAAGGGCCTTGAATGTTTCTATGAGAAACTGCTGTTGAGCTGAATTTGGCTGTTGGAACATCACTCTGGTTCAAAGAAGCATTTTTTGCCACTTATCCAGAATAAAAAACATTTATAATAAATCCCTGGTGCTGTTCTTATTCTGCTGCGCTATCATCTCAGTGGTCCATCCCATCTTTTCTGTAATTTTTTTTTTCTGACTGTTCTGATCCAGTATGATGCAATCTGAAATAAGTTTTTCAAAAAAGTTTTGCTTGGGTAGATTATTTCCTGGTCTGAAAGACAAAAATAAACTTCAGTGTGTGTGTATCATGCTTTGCATAAACCAGGGAGCTACTTTATGCGTTTTTGCTTGGAGTAGTTATCTCATACTGTGGAGTCACTCAGTGCATTAGCGGCTGCTGTGTGTGCATGGTGATGTGATCCTATGCATATACATTAAATTCAGCACTTCCAGGAGGTGCCACACTCACTGCAAATGCGCAGGATTGCTGTCCTGTGTGTGCACACTTACCCATCATGTGCGGCAGTGGCTGTCTTGTGAGCCTTACGGAAGGTAAGTGAGTAGCCTGACAAATCATGGAAAGGATGGTGGTGTATGTATTAGTTTCAGACATACAGTAGAGAGGATTTATTATAGTGAGTGACTAAAGACACATTGTAATTTGGAAAAGTTAATTTATTTATTATTACAAGCACAGGGAGCAAGTGAATGTATTTGTTGTTTTTGAGGGAGGATATTTCTTTTACTTTGTGGAATGAATGCATTTACTTTTTTATTTTAAAAAGTAAGCTGTCAAGTTGGTTTGCTGTAAAGTTTATTGTCAATTTAGAATATGTTTTCAATACCTTTCTCAAGTGGAAAAATGTGATCTTGTGTAATTTATAAATGCATTGAGTCTTGTTTTTCATGAGAGAAAAATGTGGAAGAAAATTGAACAGTTGTTTCTGCATCTTTGTAAATTAAAAAAATAATTTTAAATTCATTAGTTGATTGACAGCAGCAGTGCACATTAGCAGTACTTGGTATCATGTGAATGTGCATTTCATGGGCTCTGCTGTACCACTACAGGACAAGTGTTTTGCACCATACCCTGGACATTTGAAATAAGTTTTAAACACCAGGCAAAAAAAAAAACTGCATTCAAAGTAAGAAAGAAAGAGCTAATAGGTGCCACAAATATTCTAGCTGAGTTTCCAGGGGTGTCTGACAGAAGGCTGGTAGTGATGGACACTACTGAATTACTTTAAATGGGGATAATGTATTGACTATAGAATAGGAAGGAATGAACTGCCACTTTTAAGTTGTTCGTATTGCTGGTCTATGAGGTGGTAGGTTTGTTTATAATCTTGGAATTAATTTAATGTGTTTAACAATAACCAGAAAAGTATTTCCAGATGAATGTTACCGTTTTTGTAGCATTATTTCTCTTGGTTTTTATTCATCTAGGTCTAACTATAAGCATTGCAATACTTCAATTCTATGCAATTTTTAACACTATCTTTCATATGTAAGCTTCCTCTGGCATAAAATCTGTGTATTTACCAGGGATGTCTGGACTTTCAACCTTGGAATGCAGCTTGTCTATAGCAGTCAGGTAGTGAGATAGTAAATTATTTGGGTGGCAGGGAAGGAATTGAGGATGACAATTTTCTTTTGTCTCCCTATATCCAGACTTAAGCCTCGTGACTGCTGGCTCTCCCACTCTTCAGCTCTCATTGCTTCTCTCTTGTCACATTCCCATTTCACAAATTTTTCAAAGGTGTTTTCCTTCTTTAAGGAAGATACTTAAATCAGTAAGCAGTGGATAGGTTTTATGTGAAAATAAAGGACCATCAACTAGTTGTACTTGGTCATCTGATTTTTCTGTTGCTTCTTGTGTGAGTATTCTGCTCTCGCGTCTTTCAGGGATGAGCAGATGGAGGGAACCGCACTGCAGCCTGGGCTGTGCGTGGCTTTCTCCAGTGCTAGTGCAGAACCTGCTTCCTGCTGTTCTTGGGGGTCAGTGGGCTGTCCGTGCTCTGAATGGAACTGCTCATTTATGTACAAAGTAGGTTTTGCCCTACTGACTTCCTTTGGGCTGCTTTTGTAATGCTTGTTGATGCAGGGGATTAATTTTGCTGCTGCTGCTGCTTAGTAGGGAGAGTGCAAGATTCCCAGAAGTCATCTTTGACAAATAGAGATGCCAAGTAATTTTCAATGGGATCAGTCTTCTGAGTGGGAGCAACATTAACTAAGCCATACCAGCATTTATTTTATTTGCATCAGAAATTACATCATTTTATGAATTCTCAGACATTTTTTTCTTACGTGATATTAATATATTTCTTATTAGAAATTTTTAAACTTTTTTTTTTTTTTTAAATCTTAAAAGAGGGCATAGGCCAAGCCCAGTGCCTCTTTTACAGGGAGTAAAATGAGCAAACAGTGTCCATTTTGATTGGAATCCCTGGTACGTAATTCTGGAAAGGATCCTTTCTATCCTGTTCATAACATTCCACAGTTTCTTTGATATTTAGGAAACCTGTCCTGGATATTTTGGTTCTAGCCAAATACCTTACATGTCAAGCCTTCTAATTCTGAAGAAACTCACAAAAAATATAACTAAAGGCCACGTACAGTTCATTCTAATTGAAGCTAATATATCCTGGCACAGACTGGATTTGTGTCAGGAAGTGGAGATGAAACTGGTCACCTGCTTTTAAGACTCTTATGCTTTTAATTTCTTTGCAGATGCAGACTGTCTTCTCCCTAACTCTAGTTTTCAGAAAGTTGCTGAACCTTATATTTGGGGTTGGTTGAGATTTCTACCCTGTCCTTGGGCCCTGGCCATTGAATTTCCATGATGTATCTAGAACATTAACAGGAGCTTCAATATAAAGACTTAAAAAAAAAAAAAAAGCACCTTTGCTTCTCAGTCACAGTAGAAGTAAATGTTTGTTAGGTAATGGGTCACACTGAAACAACAACTGCAGGTACTAAGCTCTATCACAAGTCTTAAATACGGGGTGAACCGTGCTTTCTTGGGTGCTTGTGTAGGGGTGAGTATGTGTGAGATCTTTCAAAATCAAAGATATCCTTCAATAAAGTTCTTGGAGTGAGTAGGGAATAAGAGAACTAATAGGTGCCAGATATTAGTCATTTGAAGTAATGTACATGTAGGGTGCTTGTATAACCTCTAAATAACTACATGTGCAGATTACAGCAAATTGGCTGAGAGTTGAAGAGTGCTGACATCCCAGAACATGAAGTAAGGTGCAGCATGTTTTGTCATTTAGCTGTTGACGATGAGGATTAACATTGAGAGGATAAAGATCATGGGTATTTCATATAGATTCCTTAAAAAAACTGAATTAAATAACTAGTAAGCTGAAGCATTTACCCTGATTTTTGTCATAGTGTTTTTTTTTTTTTAATGTAAGTCCTGAGATAGAGGAGAAATTAATTCTCTCAGTTGTTTTTAGTTCATGTTAAAGGTTTATTACTAAGCTGTCTTTCAAGATCCTTTTTTTTTGGAGTGAAATCTTCCTGGTTAACTGAGCCAGGGAATTCTTAATGCAGTTAAAATTATAAGTTCTAAAAAAGAGAAAATCTTTATGCAGTCAGTGGACCCATTGAATGTTTTATTGCCTCTTCAGGGATATGAGAGGAAAAAATAAAAGTGGACATACTGATCTGAATGTATATTTGCTGGTAACTTGTTGAATTTGTTATGCAAAAATATAAATACAAAAAACTGTTGAAATGTTGATCTTTAAAAGCTTTGCTCTGTCATCATCAGATTAAGATGTTATATTGAGACATCTTAAAGGGCTTAATGAAGTCAGCATCAGCAGAGGTTGTGTCTGAATGCTAGAGTGATAGCATATTTACAGAAAAGTGGAGTGAGATTACAAGCTTTCACTCTTTTTAAAAACTGATTAATAAAGACATGTTGAGGATGGATTTTTAATGTATATTCCATGTTTGTGAACAAGTGGTATTGTAGCAGGATTTGGAATTTGGGAATATCTTTTCTGTCTCATGTTAAATTAGCTGCTAATACTGCTCTGGAATTTCTTCAAGCTGTGTATGCTGAAAACCACAAAGGTTTGCAGTAGTTAGAGAATCCACAGAGATGCTGAATGTGAGTTATGGCTTCTGTAACCTTACAGAGTGGGCAGCCCAGTGTTCTTGGGTTTGTCACTACTTGAGAGTAGTTGACCAAATTGAAACTAAAAGCTTGTGACAGTTCTGTGATTTTTTTCTATGGTAGGATACTTTTGTGTTTTGATTGCTTCTGGAATTTAGGTCCAGAATGAATTCAAGTGCCTAACTTATTTTGGAGAAACTGAAACATTTTACCTGCAAACTAATGGGAGAAGAAAAACCTAAATAAATGTTTTGTCTGAGTATTCTTTCTCAGGGTACTGTGCATCAGCTTTATGCTCCACTTTTAGATAAGTGACTGGAATGCTCACATTATTACAGTTTGCAAGCTGGAAAGAGTCTTGACAGAGGGTGCAGTTAATGAAATCCTCCTGGCTAAGATCTGATTAGCGCTTGCTGCATGGATGATGGTGTGCACGTGTTCAGTGAGATAGCAGCAAGGTGCTACGCCAGCTCAGCCTGCTTAAGCGGATCTCGTTCTCCATCCCTGCTCTTGCACGTCTGTACACTAGTTCTGATGTTCATTTTTTTTATCCTTTTGAATCACTCTTCAGTGGGTTCATTTTCTCCTGGATTCATAAGCTGAGTGTTAGCTAAGGAGTTGGGTGACTGTTTCTGTGGCAGAGATCCATGTGCGGATGTGGTGTAGACATGTAACTGAGCACGGGAGAAGGGAGCAGGACACCAGCAGCCCAAGTAGTGTTAGCATTGTATGTTGTAGTCCATAAGCATGGATGTAATAAGCACTGTGAATCCTTTGTCTAATGAGAACCTGGGGTCTATGTTATGTAACCATTTAAATCAGCCTGGGGCTTGGATTGGCAAAGCCTGCTTCCTCTGTGAAAGGGGAAGAGATTTTTCCTTTAGGAAACTCTTGATTTATGTTTCTAACTTTATTTATAGTCGCTCTTAAAAACTTAACCGTGGAGATTGCTTATCCTAGAAGTTGTTAATCTAAGCAAAACTAGAGGACTTTTAGAATAAGCAACAGTATATGTTTATTATTAACATTATTTTGTCTTTCTGTCCCATCATTTATGGAGATTCTTGCCTCAAATTTTTCAGATACGCAATATCCTTTCTAAAGGAAATGTGGCAGAACAGCAGGATAATGCTGATGGGAGTTGTCTGTTAGGGGAACTACAATAATTTTCACGTTCCGTTAGAACGTCCAGTTTCAGAAATGTGATTAATGTACTGTCTTAGGAGGAATAAGATTAAGTTGATCACAGATGGTCAGTTCCTTTAAAAGAAAATAACCGGTTTGGTGTTTCAGCTTACATTTCTGTCCGCATCTCAACTGTGACTGAACAGTTAACTTGAGTACAAAATGAACAAAAAGTTATACCGAATTAGGAAGAGAGATATTTGAAGACTTCCCTAGTTGCTTTATGTTGTAGTAAATATTTTTGCAGGCAGTTAGTAGAATGTTTGCTTAGAAGTGTCAGCAGGCTCGCAAGGTTTAAAAGTGTAATTGTGAGTTAAGGCTTTGTGCTTTTATGTTTTGATAATATTTGATTTTTCAGCTTGTTTTAGGCATTTAAGTTCAACCTGTATTAAGATGCAGTTTCACAAGAGCAGATTCGTGTAAAATAAGTTTGAAACTTTCTCTGTTTTTCATGAAAAATAATTTGGACCAAATGGGGAGAAGAAAAAATAGAATACTAAAAATAATAAGAAACCAAGCATTTTATAGCAAATGTAGGGGTCTGGAATTTTAGGGTTTTAAGTGTACTGAAATTTTATACGATTATATAGATATAATTTAAAAAAATTATATTATTCTTTGTTTTCAATTATTATTTGTGTTAAAAATGCTATTTTACTTTAAATCAGAGCTGTAGACTGCACTGTGCAGCCTTCCCACTGGGAGGGATATGGCTAACACTGTAAAATGTGTTATGTTCAATGAGCCAGGACGTCTCCTAAGAAGAGAGGATCCCAGTTCTGGTTTTGGAATGCTTTAGTGGTATCGGCTCTGTGGCTCAAATGTAATTGTAAAGAGCGTGTTACACACCGGGTCTTGAATGCACAGATACATAATCGTGCACTGTGAACCCAGTCCTTCAGACAATTCTTTCTTTAGTATGTTACTAGATAAATTATTCAAATAAGATGCACTTTTTATATGTTATGGAGGCATAGTTTGTTTTCATAGTTTAATATTGGAGTTGAACAAGAAGTGAATAGCTGACTTTCCCTCTTCCTTTAGGCATATCGCTTAAAAATTGCGTGATGTGTGATGAGTTGGAGATTCTGAACAGGGAGATTGAAAGGTTATTACAGAAAAACAGCGTGGAACAAGGCACTTTAAACTCAGACTGTCTTCAGCCATCAGTGAATGACTCCCTGGATATAATCACTGATTCAGACCATGGAGAAAAATACAAATTAGAGCAGGTATTCAATACCATGAGATATAGCACTAGGATATTTAAATTTAGTTTATTGTATTCTCTTTTATTTTTTTTCTCCTCTTTTTGGAGTGGGAATAGTTGGCTGAGGGAAAGAATGTAGATAATGTATGTAATACCCTATAGAGAAGGTACAGGGGGAAGGAAATAATGATGTGGTGCTCATGTTGTTTTTTTCCTAATTCTACTTTGCCACAGTCATGCAAATTTTGAGATTTATTGCTCATGAAATAATAAAGTGATTCACTGATGAAAATCAGATTTGAGGAAGGGTTTCTTCTCCCCTCTCCTTACTTTTGGGATGGTGACATGGCATTGGGGAGCACCTAGAGATGATCATTGCTTAGGAAATGAAAAGTGTTTCTAAACAGCAAAAATGCTTTAAGAGTCAGGGGCTTGAGAGATTTGGGAAAAAATGATGTATTCTTTAAAAAGAGAAGTCAAATTATATATTGGCATGTCTACGAAGGATTATCTGTTCTTAGATTTGTATGGCTCCCCACCTAGTGTGTTAACAAACCTTTTTTACTCCTTTAAAAGAATGATTAATGTTTTAGTTATTTCCCGCACCTACTTTGGCAGTTCCCCTGCATCTTTAATTGCAGAATGCTGGCATGCAGAGTCTGTGTCCAGTAATGTTCATTTGTCTTCCCTAGTTTATTTTGTAGGCCAGTTCAAAAGTGAATTTTTTTATCTTGTCCATCTGATCCTTTACCTCCCAAATTTTTCTCCTGGTGTTGTTCTAGTTTGGTAGACTACTTTGGGTTAAATGCAGGCGTTTCCTACTGGTTTTCAGGCTGACCTGAGCTGGGAAGCAAGCAGTCAGTGTTGATGTTTGCCATTCCCCATATGTATTGGGACCCTGGACTGAACAGTGGTTCCTGTTTGGATGCTTTAAATGAGTGCCTTGTGATTTTGGAATATATCCCTAGGGTTGATTTTTGGGAAAATGTGTTGTTAGTGATAGACTCTGCTGTCACTGACGTAAAGCTGCTGAAATTTTCTATATTGCAAACATTATTAGTGGAAGGGCAGTGATAAGGTATATTCCTTAATTATGAAGCTCAGCTATAAATTTTTATTATCCTACCTTGCAAAATCACTGAGTAGCCACTTGGATTTAAATCTTCAAACCTGCAGGTGTCTTCTGTGATAAAATTTAGTACAAACTGGTAGATCTTCCCTACTGTAACCTTGGGCATGCTGGTGGAGTTTAAAAGCCTTTCTGCATTTTCATTGTGTGATATGCAGTGCTTTTAAATACTGTCAACGGAGTAGACTTGTTGATTACAGTTTGTTGCTGTTCTGGATGTCTTAATGGGATCTAAATGAACTGATGAGAGTACAATCAGATTTTGTATTTCTTTCAAAGGTCTCAACTCTTGGTAGGCGGTGGAGGTGGTATTGCTATACTTAAACTTTTTCATTCCGGTTTCAGTGTCTTTCTGAAAGTGGAAAACTGTGAAAAAGACAAAATAATGGAAGTTGCTTTGTAATGTGATAGAGGCAAAACAATTCCACATGTATATATACAATAGGAAGGTAAGTTCATAAATATATCAGTGCCTCATTTTGTATCTTTTTTTTTTTTTTTTTTTTTTCCTTTCTCAGGAGCCGGCAGGAAAAGGAGGATTGACAGTACTTGCTCCTGTTGACAACTCAGAGACTCAGTCTGGCACTTCTGAACCAGGAAATTCAGCATGTGCTGGAAGGATAATGCTGAATGACTCTGATCCTTTGCTGCCCTCCTCTGGTTCTCCTTTTCATTCAGCTCTACAGGGAGAAACCATTCCAGCCTCTAATGCTGTGTCAGGTAAAGCATAATAGAGGACACTGAAGAGACTTCTTATTTCTTTACATTTTATCTGGAATTTAAATCTCAGAATTTGAATTACCTCTGCCTGTAGTTTTTAACATTTCTTCACCTTCCAAGGTAAACAGAAATGTAAACTTTAACTGTTTTGACTTGTTCCCTTACTTCATATGATTCATATTCCATTGCAGACTTTTTCTGGTGTGTTTTTAAAAAAACTTAAAAAAAAAATAGTTTGTGATTTTTTGCAAGGGAATTTAATGGAATCTCATATTATATTAAAACAGTTTCAGCTTTTTACCTGTGGAGTACAGGCTTAAAATTTACTTTTTATTCTTGCTGTAATGTTAAAAAAAATTAAATTGATGTTCTGGAATCTGCTGCTTTTACAGCTACATTTGTAGTATCTCACTGAAGGGACTCTGAAGCTTAATTGTTAATTTTTTAGTGTATCTGCATGGATGTTTGTTTCCATAGCATTGACAGTTGCATTTCTGTTTTAACATTGTTGAATGTAATACTTGAAAGCAGAAGAGTTGTGCTATAGAGATTGTGTTTGATGTGGCAGAACAGTGGTGCGACTGGTGCAGTACATGAAGTAAGGAGGCATTTATCACCAGTGTGCACTGCAAGATTTGGAAAAGCTCGCTAAAGAATGTCTCTGAAAACTTGTATCTGTAATATGTACAGCTGTTAGAAATATCTTGGATTCTTTCAGCAAGTACTGTTATTTAGGAATTCTGTTAATGTTCCCTTTTGGCTTACCTGTGCAATTCTTGATCCAGGAATATACAAATAACTACTCCAAAAACATGAATGAGGGAGAGTTAAGGGGTTTCTTGTTCTTAAAACAGTGTTTCTGTTTACCCAATTCATTGGGGTATACTTAGTACTGCATCTTATAGTTTCACATGAGCAATGTAAGTGCAATGACTGTAAAACATGGTTTCTGCATTCATTTAGGAGAGCATTTACATGGCTCACAACTAATTTAAAACGTTGCACGTGATTTAGTATATTAACTTTAATACTTGTTCAAACCCAGTTGTTCCTGAATTGTTCAAAATGCAGTCTCAGATTTTATATTTGTCATTTGCTTCTGTCTTCTCAAATAAGAGAGTCTCCTAGTATGCTGGAAAAGACCTTTGAGAAGAAAGGGATCTTGGGTTGTCAGCACAGATATTTTTTTTTTCCCACCCTATGACTCCATCTGTGAAAGCTGGAGGTTCTTTACTGGATCTCAGAATATCAGAATTCCTAAGGCTATTTAATAGGCTATGTCAGTATAGTGTCCAAACCCATATATTTAACTTAGTACTTTGTCTTTGAAGGAATTCAATCAACTTTTTTTGGTATTCAGTGACTATTAGTGGCTTGAAATTCAAATTAAGTATTTGTTACAATACATCACGAGATTACATCAGAATATTTAATAATTACTAAAGCTGTGAATATTTTTGAATATGAGTTTTGAACCTTATGTTTCTCTTCAGTGTTTCAGGGTGGGGACAGTGGTGTCTGTACTATGGAACAAGCTGTAAGTTCACAGCCAGTGCCATTAGAATCTGAATCTAATACTGACAATATGGAAAATAGTTCTCCTGGTAAGATTTCTTCCTTTCAAACTGAGCAGAAAATATGCTTATTTGTCCACTTGTATCTATGTATATTTTTAAATGTCAGAAGAGTTTGTAACAGTTGGATTATCTTGGCACAGTGTTCGGTGATGTACTTAATTGCCATTGCTGTTGTATTACATTCACAAGAAAGCATTTTATCTATTTTCAGGGTCATAAAATGATAAAATAAAATAATACTGTGTTGAAAAAAAACTTTTAAGAAAAAACATCTTCCTTCACCACCAGTTTAATAACTATTCCCTTGTTTTTAGCATCAGTTGTGGATGAGAAAGGTGAGCAAAGCAATGAGGAGGGACAAAAAACTATCAAGCCTACAAGTAAAGAGTTCAGGAAAACCTGGGGGTTTCGAAGGACTACAATTGCTAAGCGAGAAGGTGCAGGAGATGTTGATGTGGACTCTAGTGAACAACAGCCACAGCAGCAGCAACAAGGCTTAAATCTCAGGCGTAGTGGACGGCAACCAAAACGAACGGGAAGAGTGGAAGAATTTCTTACAACAGTAAGACGCAGAGGAAGGAGGAGTGTTCCTACTACTCTGGAAGATTCAAGCGAAGCAACATCCTGTCCAGCTACAGATGCTGAAACTGCTTCAGAAGATAGTGTTGAGAGCACACCTGATATAAAACGTGTAACTCGGGGGATGACTACTAGGAGTAGTAAGGATCAGAAAGTCTCTAAAAGCAGACGCACAAAGGAGGATGAAGAAGAAGAAGAGGAGGAGGAGGATGAGGAGGAAGATGATACTTCTGATAGTGATAGTGATGGGTTAACTCTAAAGGAACTGCAGAATCGACTAAGAAAGAAACGCGTTGAACAGAAACCTGTGCAGCTGACATTGAAGGATATACAGAACCGCCTGAGGAAAGGAAATTCAGAACCAGATCCTACAGAAACAGGTGATGTCCACTCTGAGAAACAAGTTGAGTCCGAGTTGCCTGTCAAACAAGAGCCTGAGACTGTAGACAGCACTGACATTGCAAGTCAAGTGGTTGTGTCTGAGGAAAACACTGGAGATCTTCAGGTTCAGAAGGAGGTAAAGCCTGCTCTTGGCACAAAAGGGATCACAGATGAAGAACCCGAAGAACTGCCCAAAAGCAAACCTGAGTCTGAGATTTATGACCCTAATGCACTGTATTGTATTTGTCGTCAGCCTCATAACAACAGGTAGGCAAAGGTTTCGACTCAAAATGGAGTGCAAGTAGTTGGAATTTTTCTGTGATGAAAAATTAAACCAAATGCTAATGCTTACTTTTTGGTTATATGTAAATGAGCTGTTGACTTTGAAGTTTAGGAGGGAGTTTATAACAAATATTTAAAAGCAGGGATAAACAAGTACAGGAATTAACAGCTAGACAGGACAGTATGCTGGTACTGTAGTGGAGTACATGAGATTGTCTGCTTGAAATATCTGTTGAGCATTAATTGTCTTTTCATTTCACAGTGTTTTATTGTTCCTTGGGGTTTTTTTTTTTCAGGTTTATGATTTGTTGTGATAGATGTGAGGAATGGTTTCATGGTGACTGCGTGGGTATTTCTGAGGCTCGAGGGCGACTGTTGGAGCGGAATGGTGAGGACTATATCTGTCCAAACTGCACCATTCTGCAGGGACAGGATGAGCCTGTTTCAGAAATAGACCAGCAGGAAGCGAAAGCGGGGCAAGTAAATGTGGATGGCACAGAATTCACAAGCATAGGAACAGTTGAACAAAAATCTGTTGAGGACCAAGGAATCAAGGGTAGGATTGAAAAAGCTGCAAATCCAAGCGGGAAGAGAAAACTAAAGATATTTCAGCCTGTAAGTACTTTAATTGTTTCTTATTTTTTGTATTTTGATAAGCACATCGAGACAGTGGCTTACTTGTATGGCTGTAAATCTGACTTGGCTTTTTAAAACTAAATATGAAGCTGAACAACTCACTAAATATTACTGTTTAGCAGAAGTTTATCCGTAGTTCTGTTGGTACAGGAACTAAAACTAAGAAAATGTTGTTTTGAAGTGGAGGATTAGGTGTAAGGAAATGCCGCACTACATGCTTTGTGCTATTCTGCTCTTTCTAAATATACTATTTTGGAAGTCAAGTAATAAGGTGTTATTTTCATTAAAAAAATTAGAATTCTGGACTGATTTATACCAGCTTTGAAATAATGTCAAACAATTTTGGACATTTTCAATGATAACGGAATTTCTTACTTGAAATTGACAAGTGTCTTGTGGAGTTAATTCCAGATGGACTTCCTCTGTACTTCCAATTAGTCTTTGAAGTTCTGATTTTTGTCCTGATGCTTCGTCAAATTATTAGTACATAGCAAATTGTTTTATACTGCCTTTATTAACATAAAAATGTGTATTTTTAATCATTGCTAATTCTGGCATAAAATATAAAAGAGGTTTAAATTTTGAAAAAGCAGGTTCCGTGCCCAATTCAAAATACAGGCAAAGAAGCTTCTTCAGCTCAGTGTACAGAGATTTGAAAACTGCATGCTACAGTGGTTGTCTTTGTACTGCCTAAGCTACTGTAGTAATTGCAACACCTTGAACGTTTTCCTTTTCTTCTTACTATGCCTTGAAGAGCATGATTAGTGTATTTTCTGTTAGAATGCTACAGCTTTTCATATTATTTCTGTATGAATTTGTTCTTTGCGCCTAGTGTTTGAAATCATCCCTAGAGTAAGTATTACAAGTTTGATTATAAGCGTCTCTCTGAAGGAATCTTTTTGTCATACATTTTCTACAAAATGTTTATGGAACACCTCCCCAGTTCTAGTCAAATTATATATCAGAGCTATCCATATCAGCATAGTGAGCTTAATGTATAGATCAGAACAGTTTGACCTTAATATATAGATATTTACTCTTTTAAGATAAATGTGTAGAAAATAGTACTTTGCTCAAAAATTTTGAGAAAACTGGGGAAAAATAAGCCACACTATACAAAGAGATATATATTTTTTTACAGGAAATATTCCTGAAAAACTTACCTTTGATAATTGCAAATTCATTCGTAGGGGAGAGGCAGTCTAGAACTGCATTGGTTCCGAGCGTTAGGTCAGTTGTATAACATTTTAGGAGTAATCTAGAAGAGTGAGACTAAAGGCGTAAGTACCTAGAGGTGATATTTTGGAGCCTAAAGACCTTCTAGACTTTGACCTAATGTACTCTGTTTTCAAGGAATGTGCAATTTTCTAAATCTTAACATTTGAAGAGGAAGTGCTTAGTATATAACACTCCAATATAAATGGAGAGTAATGGTGAAGTAGAGGAAAATACAGGTTGCATATGTAAACTTCTCAATGTGTAAGAAGTATTAGGCTATGGCAAAATTGTCTAGGAGAATTGATGTGTTTATGTAAGCTGGAGACCTCTAAAATTAAAGTTGGTAAACCTCTAGAGCAAGAATTACCTGTACACCTGAGTAGCTGAGTGGTTTTTTTTCACGTGTGCATGGTTCAGGAGAGCTGATGATGATGATGATATACAAGTAAAACGTGGTTTAGAAACCTTGCTCTTGAGAAACCAGTTCTGCATTATTAAGGAGATTTCTCACATGATGTAGAGACAGACAAAAGCATTTCTGGGCTTATGGGATCTGAAAATTTAGGAGACCAGCCTCCCTTACTTAGTTCACCGCTAGCAGACTGACCACTTGAAAATACAACACATTCTGGAACTAGTGTGGTACCAGAGTTCAATTCTTATGTTTATATGGGTTGTTTCTATAATATCATTAGTTAAGGTTGTTTTAATGTTGGCAGTTGTGCAAGTCAGAGCCATAGCTATAGTCTACACATACGATATGTAAGCATTTCTTCATGTTCTGAAGGTATACTTCTGGTGTTTCCTCTTTGAAGTTTGAACTCACTCCGTTTCAATCTCTAGGTGATTGAAGCTCCCGGTGCATCGAAGTGCATTGGTCCTGGCTGTTTTAATTTGGCCCAGCCTGATTCCGTGTATTGCAGCAATGATTGCATTCTCAAACATGCTGCAGCCACAATGAAGTTTTTAAGTGCTGGCAAAGATGCAAAACCAAAACCTAAAGAGAAGATCAAACCAAAATCTGAAAAACCTGGCATGCCAAAATCTCAGCTGCAGGTAAGCTTGTGTTAATGATCCAAAACAGCTGTCCTTAAGCATAGTGGCTTATTTCTGTGCTGTCCTTTTTGAGTCAAATGAAATTGACAAGTCCTGCAATGAAGAGGGGCTTTCTATTACTTTTTTTTTATTGTTCTCTTGTCTTTTTCTGTGATAAATGCATGTTTAATTCTTCTGTCAATAAAATGTTTTCATGTCACTTTTTAAAAATCTGAATAATTGCCTCTAGATAGTTTCTTGAAAGGGCCTTCTAGATGGCAGCACACTTGGAAAAAAAAAATTCCAAATTAATTTACCTTTAAAAAAAAGTATAAGCAGTACACTTTTAAAATTTTAATTCAATTCCAAATTAATTTTACCTTTTTTAACTCCAGGTTACTGAGTTTTGGGCAGTAGGTTGGAATTACTGTGAACTAATGTGACTGCATTGTATGTGCGCTTTTTGAAGCAGGGGGGTTGGAACTAGATGATCTCTTAAGGTCCCTTCCAACCTAAACCATTCTATGGTTCTGTGAAATCCAAGCTTTCTCCTTTCCCTTTTGAAACCACTATAAAATGGGTAGTTTTTCAAACAAGCACACTCCCCTTTGCCCCCCACCAATTTGATGACAAATACTGCTGTTTTGAGGTGGTTTCTTTACCATTCTCTTTTCCTGAAGTTACAGGGTGTATTATCTTTGCTTTATAGACTTGAATGTGAAATTACATCACTGCAAGTGTACGTACAGGAGCTTACTATAAAAGAAATTTGTGTACATATATGTAACTATATTTGTGCGTGTTTGTAAAATACAATATATTTCAAGATTATTAGTAATTAAGCTTCTTTTAATTATACAGGCAGGTATGAAGCCTCTTTCAAATCAAAAGAGACAATTTCCTGAGAAAAGAGAGATGAATATGAAGAAGACAGTTTTGACAACTGCCAAGACTGAGGCAAACCCTCAACCTATTGTTAAAGAGCCAGCAGCAGAAATCACGACACCATCGTGGGCAAGCGATCATAATTACAATGCTGTAAAGCCTGAAAGGACTGCTGCCATTTCATCTTCACTGTTGTTCAAATGTATGTATCGCATAGGGATATTCCTGAATAATCATTTACATTTTCTTTCAATAGCCATCCATTCTTGGCTCTGCAAGACTAGGGAGTTTAGGATTTGGGGTTTTTTTCCTTATTATGGCACCAAACTCCACCTTCAAAGATTCACACTCAGAGATACACACAAATGGGACACACTTTTAGAAGTTTCATTTGTATCATATGACAGTTGTATGATTAAGAGCTTATCAATCTACCCAGCTGATTTCTGGATGAAAACTACATGATTAAGCTTTAAATTTTTCCCGTAAAGACAATAACTGTTTCTAATCTGGAAAAGGTAAGTATTGATACATTTGTGTTAAGTTTTAAAAAAAGGTTGCACAGTGTGCACCGTGAAACAGCAATTGACTGTACTAATTTGAATTGTATTTTTGTAATTTACATTTGGCACCTGTCTCTCAGGTCTTGCATTTTCAGTGCTAGTGCCGAGAATGAAATCTTCAACGTGGTATCCAACAATACTTTACACTTCTGCAAACAGCTTTTAACTCTCAAGTATATCCAGGTTCTTCCTGCTGCTTTTCTTCCTTACATGAAATAATTTAAGAACCATTCTTTAAAGTTTAGGGGGGGTAGGCAGTACTCTTTTTTTTTTCTTTTTTTTTTCTTCCCCCTGTCTATTTATATGTTCATTCTTCACACATAATCCACACACACATGAACACATCTTAAGTGGATGTTAGGCAGAGATACTGCCTTGCATGTTTTTGCAGGTTTTGAATAACATCCTTGTAACTCATATAAAGGTAAGTAAATACTGCTTTGTAGCTTGAACAAGTCTTTCTGATAATGACATTTTTGAGTGACTCCACCTAAGTAGTTTTATAATGCAGTGGTGGAACTTCAGATGAAATCTTACATTTCATATTTACAAAACACATGACCTGGTGTCTAAATGTTTACTCAGTTGGAGATTAATGAATTCAGAACTCACAGCTTAACCACACTTAAGCCGATTTTTACATTTTATTTTCAGAAATAAACCTATTTATTAAACATTTACATTATATGTAAAGTAACTGATAAGTTCATAAATTATCTGTAAGATTATATTTTTTTAGACGTAATTTTTAAACACTGAGGGAACACCAGCTACCCGAAATTGCTGTTTATTATTATAGCACATAGTAGACTTAGTAGGTATATTTCAACTGTATTAGCCGACATCAAATGTTTAAATAGTTATAATTTTAAACCTACATATTTTTGTTGCATGTTTTGTTACTTGAGCCCTGTGCCTTTTTTATAGTGAAATCTTAAGAGACATATTTTGATAAACTTGCATTTTTTTTAAGGTTCTTCTAAAGAAACTAGGTTTTTTGTCAGAAACAGTAGTTTTAAACATAAAAATCAGGAGAGAAAGACATAAATGAAACTATAAGGGCTGATTTTACATGTCAGATTTTTGACACTTTCTATCTCAATATAATTGCAAGTGTCCGTATAACTTGGTGTCCTTATTGCTATAGTTTTTTTCTAGAGGACAGGAATACAGATTTTTGAGGCAGGGAGGTTGAGGTTTTTTTAAGGCGCGTAGTTCTGAAGTTTTACCACACTGGAGGTTATGTACAGATTTAACCAATTCTGGTAGAAAATTGTATTCCTGTACTTTAGTTGTTAAATTGATGAAAAAATAATGTGTATATACCAGCCTTTAACAAGTAGAAAACAACCTAGTTCACGTGATGAAGAGCTCTCATATCAAATGCAAGGAAGAACTTCAGCTTGGTGTCGATAAGGTAAGTTGTACTTGTACGTGGGGACTCTGTGCCACTACTAAATTCCGAGGTAAATTGTTTGTGTATTTGTGGAAAAAATTGTCCAGCTTTTTGATTGGATGGGTTTGATCGGTCAGTAATCTTCCTGAGAAGCTGCTATTGCATCATCTTGAAGAGTATTCGACAAGATTTTACTTATTTAGCAAATCCTTATATGCTGTTCAAAACATAGACGTTCGACATCATGGAAATTCATGAGAGTCATCTCACTTCACTTCGCCTTTCTAAAAGTTGTAACTCTCTAAGTCTGATCTAGTTTGTCAAGAAAAAGACCTTCAGTGGACAAAACATGTAATCGGTTTTAGAAGCTAATCTTAGAACAAAGTGATTCATTGTTTAGAAATGCTTATTTTTGAACATTGCTTATGAAAGACATTTGAAATGACTAGTTCAGACATCCAGATGTGTAATGTTTGAACTTAAGGTCGCCTAGACGAGGCTAACGATATGTGTTCTTCCATATACAGTATTTCGAAATACCACCTGCCTTCTCCTGGAACTTCAAGCCATGTTCTGCAAGTCCTTATTTTTGACTTAAGGGCATGAGGCCCTTTAGGAATTAAGGAAAATTAACATCATTAGCAGAATTACTCTCTCTAATACTCTCTCCATCAGTCAATTTATCATATTTCACACATGGATTTACTTGATATTTTTACTCTGTACTTGTCAGATACAAGATTTTGTTGTTTCTGTATATGACAGTAGTTTTGTGAAGTAGTAGCAAGAAGAAAATCAAGCCACTCTTACAGATCTACTGAGTGATAGGGGCATATTGTATATAAGCATCTAAACCCTGCCACCAAGCCTCCTTCTCTCTTCCCAATCTGTTTTGGGATTGATTTTGAGATTCCCTGAGTCTGGGAGTGGGATTCGAAGGGGAAGTGTTTCATGAAGGGGAAAAGCACAGTGTTTGCGGTACCTTGCCCGCTTTACAGCAGTGAATTATGGAGAGACAACACTGCCACCTCCTGGAAGTAGGAGGCCAGGTTGTTGAGCCCTGGCTCTGGTGAGACAAATTTCCTTATATTATCCCCTTTTCAATTTTCTTCACTAGTTCTGCAGCTAAACTTCTCTACACCCAAGACCTTTCACAAAGTGAACAGTGTTTGCTTGTATAGTTAAATATCTCAGATGCAGAGGGCACTCGGACTGCCTTGTTCCTATACATCTCTAACAACATATGGAGACTTTTTAAAGGGAATACACTGATACTGGGAGCCCATCATCAGAAAATATGATGTGCATACCAAAATGCTAGGATTGTAGCATATAGTGTTTATGTAAATTTTTTGTGCATATTTATTTTTTTCTGTAATAGTACAAAGGCAGGAAAGAAAGCAAATACACCTCTGTAAAGAAAGCAGGGGGAAAATGTAGTACGCTCAAGACAGAGGAGTTACGGCTCAGGAGGTAAAAGTGATGTAGGAAGCTGTAAGTACTGTTGTGAAAAGAAAAAAATAAGGCTTTGTCTGCACGCAGACTGGTGCCAATTTAATGCCTCTCTTTAGGCAACTACCAGCTTAAGTTGTGAGTCTTCAGCTACGTGCAGTGTATGTTGTAGTATTTGATTAAACTAAGGAGCTATTCTTAAGTATATTTGTCTGCAAGGACCGATTTGTAGTTAAACTTGATGCCTTTGTTTAGTGTGAGTGCTTCCCCATATGAAAAACTGGCCCCTGCCAAGTTCCATACTGTTGTAACTGAACTACTTCTGGCATCTGGATTAACTCCTTAAAAGCTAAGGCATCTTAGACCCTAAGAGGCAATATATATTAAGTAGTACCAGGGGAATAAAAATAATTATTTTATGTTACTGGCAATTTTCTGGGACACGTGTCTGCTGTATATGTAGGTCTAGCCTTAACCCTTTGTAACTAGAGGAGTTTTCAGAAAGGCTGCTGACAGACCAAATCAGAATACCCAAGATCAGTCTGCCAGAACTTTTGAGAAGCTCATATTGGAGATCTTCTGGCTGTGGAAAGATGATAGTACAGGAGTGGCTGGTGTAACGCAGCTCCGGTGCTGAACTGGCATCATGAGAATGGCAGGGGCTGTGCTGGCACAGGGGCTGGCACATGATCTGAACCCTGGCTCTGGAGTGAGGTGGACCAGTAGTGGCTGCTGAAGCCAACATCCCCTGGGACCCAGCCAATTAAAAGGAGCAGTGGGATCCTTGGGGAGTGATTATCATCTCCTGCCTGTGAACTACTGGAGCTCCCTTCCTCTGCTCTACAAGGTATGTTACATCTGTCCTGTGGCTGTCGGCCACATGAAGATTTTTGCGATGTCTCTTAAGTTAGGAAGGCTGGTCCCTGCTGCTGGTGGTTCCTATTTTGCCTTTCAGGCACCTAGCACCCCCAAGGCACTTGGACAACAGAAGGCCAGCAGTCATGTCATGATGGGTGCTTGGCTTCAGTATAAAGAACCATTGCTGAGGGGAAGGGTTGGAGGGGGCACAAACCTGATACAATTTATGGATACACTGAATATTAGGGTGGTTTATTGCTTATCATCAACACTGAAAGTGATGAAAGTTTGATTAAAAAACCTCACCACCCTCTACTGCTGTTTTGCTTTCTTTTACTAATATTCAGTTCTTTGAACTCGCTCACTTGACTGCATAGCCAGTGAAAAAGGTCTTCCTCTGCTAGTCCCCAAATAAAAGGGTTTTTTTGAGGTGATCTCTTGCACTTCGGAGTCAAGTTTTGCTGCTGATCTTGGTGCTGATGATTTGCTGTGGCTGATCTGTACTGAACTTGGAACTGAAGATGGCCTGTCCCTGCAAGGAGTGATGATACCAATCCATAAACGGTCTGGAAAATAAGGAACCCCTTTTTTTTTTGCAGGAGATTATGTCCCTCTTTCATTCAGGTGTGGTGTAGTTGTGAAGACGTAGTCGACTAATGTAGATCAGATAAATCACTACCATTTCGGGTAGATTAAAACAAAGCTAAGCTGCAGATTTGCATGAGCATAGCTGCAGTGTTGGCTTTAATGCAAACAAATCACCACCACAGAAAAGGCCCTTGTCTCAGAGTTTCCTGAATTAATTAAAAGCCAGATTTATTTGCTTTGTGTGCCTGAATGTAAAGGCATACAGGCAGTTTAGTTGTGAGCTTCTCATTGTGATGCAGATTAGAACTGATCGAGGCTTTTGAAGACAAACTGCAGGGCAGGAGACACACCTCTGAAACACAGTGTTGGATAATAAAGTTCATTTGGTCTTGAAGGTGGAAGCAGACACGTTGTTCCATAGGTAATTAACTGTGAAAACTAACACTGAAACCTATTCAGGGAATAGTTCAACGCTTTTGAATTATTTAGAACTAATGCTAAGCTGTCTTTGAGGGAAATGACAAAAAGTTGAGCTAAAACAGGTTCCGGGCAAGCAGCGGTTGAAGGGCCGCGGAACCGAAGCGGTTACAAACGGCACCTTCCCAGCCTCGGGCACTGAATGTGCAGTGCCACAAGAGGGTGCTTCAGTGGCACCTCACGGGACTGACTCTTCAACAAGTTTCAGAGGCTCTGAGGTGTGGGGCGTGCATCCCAGCAGTGTCACTATGCAAAGGCTGCTCTTGAGGAACGGCTTGCAACTGGTAAGTAACTTCCCATTGTAGAGTGCTTTAGAACTGACATGTAAAGCACCAGCTCTCCCATGTGTTTTGTTCAGTTTTTTAAGTTCAGGAATGCATCAAAAGGTTTCACTTTGGAAGAAATCGTGGATTAAGTTCAGTATCAGCCACTGCCTTGGGGTGGAGGGGTTTAATTCTGCTCTGTTTAAATTATTTCTATCACGACTCATGCAGAAAGGGGTCTGCCCACAGCTGTGTCAGACAAGTACTTTTAGGACTTACTGAGTGGCAAAGGGAAGCTGTTGGAACAACACCAGCTTAAATTTGAGAAATCTGCCCATCTTCTGTTTCAACAGTTTTACAAAGGGGGGGAAATGCAGTTTCTAAATTCTCAGATACTGGCAAATAGGGGTGAGATACTTAATCTCTGAGCCAAGAGCCTGTTTTTCTACTGTGATCTGTGCCAAAATGCACTGCCTTTGCCTTGTGTCATCTTCAGTCTGGACAGCTGCAGCATGCTGGAACGACTGCACAGAACTGGATACTGCAGCTGCCTGCATCTGAGCAAGAAGGAGCTGCAGGACCATACAGAACCTCACAGTAAATTTCACAGGCCAATTTTTGAGTGACACTCAGAATGCTGGCTGGGTTTTTTGGTGAATTCTTAAATAAGATTATTGCTGCTGGTTGTTTTTTTCACACCTGCTTTCCTATCAGATGTTTAAGGCTAGTGTTGTTGCATATCTGTAGCTCTTCTCAAAATACATAATCGCTCAGCTCTGGCCAGCCCTTAGGCAACGTGTTGGAGAATACTTTCTAATGGGTATTTTTGCTTTTTTAGCAACTGCAAAGCTGCACTAGTGTGAATTTTCCTCCCTCTAACTTGACATTAGGTATTTTTAAAAGGACATAAAAATACTGCTAAGTGTAGTAAACGATCCACTTTACAAGGTGGATCACAAGTAACTGTACTCTGCTTGTTAGGTTTTAATATTCATACTGTGGAATTTTACAGAATTTTTTTTTTTTTACAGAAAAACATTACCCACTTTCTTACTGTTGGTGCCACACAAACTTGTATGCTGCACATACATTTGAAAGTTAGTTGTTTTTTTTTATAAAACTTTCTATTTTAGTGACAGAGGAACATGAGAAGTATCTGTAGAGCCCACACGTGTTTCAGCAGTCTCCGTGCTGTGGGCTTGCAGAGGCTCGCCGGCGTGCAAGGGAGTGCTTCGGAAGTGTTGGGTTGTAGACGTCCCGATCCCTTGGGCCAGTGCTCCCACTGTGGAAGGTTCTGTGCAAGCTGGACAAGACGACATAGCCACCAGCCTGTGCTCCACACACACTGCCTTGAGGAATTTTATCCTGGGGGTTGGGGGGGTAAGGCAGATTAGTGTAGGTGGAGGAGAACAGAGCGAAACGTTAAGACAATATTAGACCCTAGGGGCAATAGTTCTGGGGTATGAACAGCCTTATGCCAAATTTTGAATTCTGTAGGGAGACTTCTCATAATAGTACTATGTAGCTGTGAGGCTTTTTAAAAAAAAAAAAAGTAAAAGAAAAAAATCTGAACCTTACAGACTCATTATGAAACAGGCTCTTCAAGTGTAACTGCCAGTGGTTTATCTACCCATGTTTTAAAACTTGTAGGATCAACTAGAGCAAGGAATTATCAAAGATCTTTAAGGAACTGTGATTTGAATAATTTTAAAACTATACAAAGAACAGTAATAGCACATGTCTTAAGGTATTTAAAAATTGGAAAAACCAGATAATGTTTCCAGCAAAATAACCAGTCACAGTGAGATAACTTAAATAGAAACTAAAGGGGGTGGTGGTGTATTTTTGAAGGGGCTTTCTAAAGCTACTGTTCCAAAGAAAGATTGGGTGGAGAGGGAAAGGGGGAAGAACTAGAACAGGCTTCAATGCTCAACAGAAAAAATTTTAAGAGATAGGAGGAACAAAGTTTCCTTTGGGTAGTTTCCATGCTGGCGGTGTAAAACACAACCTCCCGGTGTAGGTGAGGGATTATGGCAGAAGTGCATATCGCAAATCCTGCAGTCAAAATTTAACAGCCCTACACTGTGGAAATAATTCTTAAATTGGGTCTCAACAAGCACATTACAAAGCTAAAACGTCAGTGTGGAGATGTACAAAAGTGAAGTATATGTAACCATCAGGCTTTCCACAGACTGGTCTGTAACAATAGATAATGTGGCAGTTTGTCCTCCAACACTTACAGGAGTTTTGTTCTTAGCTGCATGTTGTAATCTTTGGCTTGGCTTCACAAGGAATTTCCTTAGGGAAGGGCTTCTGGACCTGCTGACATCTAGTGTGAGAGATCATAGTTATGGCTGTAGTGAACATACCATAGGAATGCTATCTCTTACGCACTTTTTTCTGCCCAAACATTCATTGGGTTTCACTCTGGAAATGAGCTGACTCATGAGCTCCATCTGTACCTCGCATCTTTTCAGCCCATGCCTCTATTCAGTCAAGAAGAATCCTGTTGCTGTCCTCAGAAGTGGCTCACAGGACAAAATGGGGAAAACAGGAAGGAATGTTTTGTTTTGTTTTAAATAGGGAGGTACACTATGTACTATAGATTCAAAAGCGCTGAATAGAAGAGCCACTAAATGCTTTATTCTGGCACCACTGCCTGTGGTGATGTTACTCTGTTAGGATGAATAGGCTAATGTTCAGTAGTTGTCTCTATTTCATTTTAAATTTGTTTAAGAGCATCTCTTGTAGGTACGCTGGAGCTACTGATGAAAAGGACCAGAAACATCACAGTACAAAATACAGTGGCTCCTGTGTATAGTAGGCATTGACTGCATTTTCTCTGCAAGTTGTTCATGGACTACAAGGCAAAGGGATTTGAACCTTGTGGTCTGAGAGAATACCCGTTCCAGTATGCGTCCTGTCAATTTGCTGAGCGACTGTGGCATCTGTTCAGAAGTTAAATTCCACACCTGTTGGCATACTGCTCTCTGAAGAGAGAACATATTTCTGTTAACTCTTCAAAACATACCTTTGCCGTAGTTTCATACCTACCATAAGATAGCGTAAGCCTTGGGGGGGTGCTTACATTGCAGCGAAGTCGATAGGAGAGCGAGCTGCTGCCAGAAGAGGCACTCCTGCTCCTCCTCACACTCAGCTGGGTGCTCGAGTGTGTTGGATCCAAGACCTGAGTAACGACACAGTGAGTTGGTTCAGCTGGATTCTGTGGCAGGACATTAACCTTGTCACTAAACCCTAAAACTTGATAGGACAAAAATACTGTTTTCTCATAGTCCAAGTAGGATAAGAGGTGTTTTAGATGAATTACATCTACAGCCATCACAGGTTATTTGCATATGTAGGACTTAAGTAGTCTTGATTCTTTGTCGAAATGTACAAACAATTTGAGTGTCCTTCAAATACAGTGATGTGTCCTGTGGATTTGAAAAAGCAGTTGGTAGGTGTTCTGAAGCACTGAAGGACCTACATGTGTCTGAATTAGTACGTCCAAAATCCGTACCATCAATTTCTCTAATGAACAAGTGCTGCTAGGTAGGCAGTTTTAACAGCTATAAAGTAGTGTTCTAGTTTGAAACTGTTTAACTCTCCTGAAGCTTATGAAATAGTTGCACATTTTTTGTTGGATAAAGAAACACAGAATTACATGCATTTGGAGACCTTTCTAAACAGTCATGATGTCAACTTGCAGAATAAAGGGTGCTGCTGCATCTTTCTTCTTGGACACTTACTGATTCTGCGGCCCTTCAACCCTGGGAATGTCGATCTACTGTCATACTAGTACCAGTTATTTACTTATTTTACAAGTACATATTCTGACTCTGATATAGCTGTTTGTAACATAGAAAGGTTTGTGGTGTGAATTTAGTTCTTACATATACATCTGCTTGACACTAAACATCTTGGTTGTGCTGGTTTTGGTTTTATCAATGTAGTTGTTAACTAGTTTGAACCAATAATTATAAATATAGCATAAAGAGAATTAAATACAAAGTTAGAAATTCACATTTTGTACTTATGCTGTAAACCAAAAGAACTAAGTATCTTGGTACTGAGGACTGAGTGTTACTGTCATCATTTTGAAACCCAGGCTGTGCTGTCCTGCCTTTCCATGATGAGTGACAGAAACGTGCTTCTGTCCTACCTGCCTGAAAAGGTACAATTCTGTGCAGAAGGTACAATAAATAAACCAGGAAAAAGTAATTCCTGCGGCATTATCAATGCGCACATTTTGGGTATTCACCTTCTCTCTGTTCAAGACTATTAACTCAAAATAGGTTGGCTTTTTACCTCTGTTAAGTTCTGGGTGCTGAATTTGACCGAACAAAGAAGATCAGCACTATTTCCCGATCCCCTTCCTTCCTCCCAGGATTGCCAAAGCCCTGATACCTCGTACAGTGTTAGCGGGGTAACCTGGGGGGAGGCTGAGGACATCAGAGAAGATGTTGTGGGTCACACGGAAGGTCTCCCTCGCTCAGGCTCTGACCGTAACCAAGACCAGTCCCTAGGGAAAACTATGGGAATAGTGTGAAAGTAATCATTTTAATCTGCTTTATAGCAAAATTTTCACAATCTTTGAAATGATTTAGTGTATTAGGGCAGCTGTTTTCTTTTACACTTTGAATAGTTAAACCTCAGAAAAATTCCTCAAGGTGTCTGCTTGTAAAATGTTTCTAGAAAAAAACAAAAAGGATAAATATATAGAGTTTCTGGATCTTCTGGCTTCTCCTTGTGTTCCAGCAGTTCAGTACACACCCTTATACTCCAGCCTTACAGAAGTTCAAGTACAGTGTATAGTCTCAGTTCATCTTCACCACCAGTTTCTGTATTTGTGGTAAACTGCTGCCAGTAAGAGCCCAGTTAAAGAACCCGGGGTTTGAAGCATCTTTCTGCTGGAAGCATGTGCTGACATTCAGGGGGTACCTGACCTATGAGCATGGAGAACGGTTGCAAGGACACTTCCTCCCAGATGAGGGACTATCACATCATGTCTCCTAAGGATTCCAACTCAGAGGGGTGTTTCTGCTGGAAGCTTGGGCTGATTAGTGCGGTTTCCTGAACCAGACTTCACAGGAGTGATTTGTCCCCTTGAAGTCCATTTCAGAACAGATAGAAAGATTGGACAATTTAGACCCTCCTAGGAATTTCTGCTCTCATTGTAGCAGATCTGGAAAGTGAAGAGGGATCATTAGGTCCCTGGTAAAGTTATCAAAAGTTAAATTCTTGTATCTTTCCCAGGAAGCATCCTGCATTTTGCAGCTAGGGTTTCTGGGCTAATTGATCTACAAACTCACTAGCTACAAACATCAGATTAAAAATCAACTTGTTAACTAGTCAGTGGTTATCTACAGATTTGTGAAGAAAAAAGGCTTCTTTTTTGGGGAGAAAACCTGGCTTTTCTAATTGAAACAATTGTATTTCAGGAGTTGGTTTTGGTAGTTTCCATCAGAACCCTTCCTTGCGTGAGCTGTCAGGATAAAGGTGCTAGTGTTCTTTTAATGTCTTGATGGGTTTTTTGCTGGGGGTGTGTGTGGTTATTTGGTTTTGGCTTTTGCTATGTTGAATTGTTGCTGTCAGTGCCGGGAGGTGGACAGTTGAAATGCAATTTAAAGAAGTGCTTACTTTTAAACTGGGCAAGTGTAACTTCAACATGGGTGAAAACTGGAGCTTATACTTTGTAAATTTTCTTCTGTATGATGTGTATCAATTATTTACTAACATTAGAAAAAAATATTAAAATGGAAAACTTGAATGTTGTGAAAGGGGTGGTTTTGAGAATGGTGGGAATTAGGTGGCCACAGCCTGAGCAGCAATATTAATGTTTAATTGTTCTGTATATCTAGAACTTAGCTAGGACCTGAATAGGAAGATCTAATAATAGTTTCTGGCAATGTCATCAGTATGATATTCATGTTAGCAACCAAGTAGATTATGTATTTAAAATTTTTAAGTGACTTCAGTGCTATGTAACTAGTCTGTCTTTGCTTGCTCCTGAAAATAAAAGAAATCTGGATGAAAGGGTTTATTAAACTTCAATAATATGAAACTTAATGCAGTTTCAAATTAATTGACTTTTATCATCAGGTCAGCCTCTGTAACAAACAGGTCTGTAAGGTGGTATGAGAATTTTTCTGTTTAAATTAAGATGTGTGTTGTATTCCCCTTTTTAAAAAAAAAAAAAAAAAGGGTGAAAGTTTGGGGTATGTTTGAAGCTTAATCATGAAATCTCACTCAGGAATCTTTTGAAGGTGGTGCCTTTTTATTTTTTTTCCCCAGTTTTCATGCATAGATTGTAAATAAAATGTTCAACCTTCAGAGCCAAAGTGGAACTCTTTAAAAAGTCTTCAGTGGGCCTCTGAGACGAGGTACTCTCTGAAGGATCAAAGACAAATTTCTTCAAAAGAACTATGTCAACCTCTGCATGGTTTTTAAAAGTACTTTTAAGCGGCTAGTGAAAGTAAATAGCTTAAATTGTCTCCTTGATAGTTATTCTCTGGAGATGTCATTTCACAGACTTTTCTTAATAGATGGTAACTGGTCTTCATGAACAGGAAGGTATGAAGTTAAGCCTTTAATATTGTATTTTCTTCTTTGTTTTAACAGCTCAAAGGGAAGAGAAGAGGCACGAAGACAGAGGAGAGCATACGGTGACATCAAAGAAAGCTCTTGTATCTATAATGGAGAAGCAGACATCTTCTGTCTCTAAAAATCTTCCTTCAAAGAAGTCCCCGTCCTTCTCTAATACGTCACTAACTAAACAACAGCCTAAACCTGCTGGAAGTTTCAAAGGTGTAATTCCCAAGAAACCTTGGCCTTCATCGGGCAGTGTTCCTTCAAAACATTCATCTCTTTCTCCTGGCTCATCAGTTCCCAAAAAACCAGCTCCTTCCTCCAGTTTGGGTGGAGGACTCAAAAAGCCTTCACTGTCTTCCATTTCTACTGCACCTGGAAGCAGTCAAGCAAAAGCATCAACTAGCCCTATGCAGTCACAACCCAACTCTCAGATTCGACAAAATATTCGACGGTCCCTAAAAGAAATTTTATGGAAGAGGTGGGAATTGAAAACACTTATTTTACATAGGAAGCTACAGCTAGCAGTAACTGTTTAGCCTGCAGAGTTTTGTTTACTTCTTGATAAGGGGCATTGAGGGATTGAATTTCTACTACAAATTACTACAAGTATAATTGGTATTTCAGGTTTATATAAAAAAAAATCCTCATATAAAATAAACGTCCATGAAAAAAAGCCTTTAAAAGCCCCCACCTCACTATTCTGTTTATTATATTAAGGCAATTACAGTTGAAGAATTAAATTACACCATAGAAGCTTTTATAATGCAGGTGCTCTGAAGTTTTAAAATCTGGTGTTGGCAGTCTTTGGAGATGGAGAGGTTGTAGGGAGCTTAGTATAGCAAATATAGTGAAAGGTTAAAGGCTTACTGAAGTAGAGATTCCTTCCCCTCCCAACATGAAAATCAATGACAAACCCTGGGTAGTATCACGGAGGAAAGAAAACAAACAGACACAAAGCAAATTGTCTCAAATGATTATTAAAGCTAACAGCAGTCATCAGTGCTTATTATAGAGCAGTGCACTCTGGTACTGCCTCTGAAATGGAAATGCTGTTCACAGTGGGAATCCAGGGCTTGGGCTCTGTGTCATTCATGGCAGAGAAACTCCGAGTGCCATGAGCAGTGTAAAGGCTGCCGGCAGGTCACACGGGCTGCTTTCAGTGGCTGCCTGTGGAGAGCAGTGGAAGGTTGCCATAGTTCACGGTTCAAGGTCCCGAGATAGACCTTGGCTTTGAGATGTCTTTTAAAGGAGTCTTGAGCACTCACTGGGTGAGGAGGAGCCTAGGTTAGCTCCTCCCTCTGAAAAGCTGGTTTTAATGAATGCCACCTGAAGATTCATGCCTAACATAAATGCACGTACACCTTTTTTGTTTTTTAACAGAGTCAATGATAGCGATGATCTGGTCATGACAGAGAGTGAAGTAGGGAAAATAGCGCTCAATATTGAAAAGGAGATGTTTAACTTGTTCCACGTTACGGACAACAGATACAAGAGTAAATACCGTAGCATCATGTTCAATCTCAAGGACCCCAAAAACCAGGTTTGGAATTTCATTAAACAGTAAACATGTATTGAAATATACTTTTGGGCTTTAATGACATGTCACACTCTACCCTCAACGTTAAGAGTTTTGAGATGGAGACTTACGGATTATACTATAAAAGATTATCATAAAGCCATTCAAATAGTTTTATTTTTTTTAATCCAGTACGAGTACTTTTGTTGGTCATGTGTATTTATTAAGTTTGGGCATTTGGTGTAAAATATTTATTGACAGAATGGATTTCTTAAAATAAATAGAGACTTTATTAATTTCTCCTCTTGTGACATTGTTTAGTATGTGTTGGATAAGGCTGATATACATGATCACATTTATGCTTTAAAAGAAAAGAACAAATGCTGGTGCAGATGAAAATACTCCCTAGAGAACACCTGAAACTACTTTTTAAAAAAAAATTTATTTCTGCAATAGATATGAAACAGGAGAGTGGCTGTTCAACTTCTGACATTCCTATTCAGTCATATTGATAGTTATTGCTGATAAGGAGGAATATCCATACTTTGTGTTTATTTCATCCTTATTTTCTGGTTCCTGCACCTTTCTAACTTCACTGATAAGTAGCTGGTATTTCTAATAGGGGAATTAAGAAACTAGAACAGGTTTTGCCTGTTCAGCACTGCAAATCTTGTTAGTTACCCAAGCAAGTTCTCTTCAGCGTGGCTATAAAGTCTGTTTTGTTTTCAGGGGCTTTTTCATCGTGTCCTTCGTGAGGAAATCTCACTGTCAAAACTAGTGAGAATGAAACCAGAAGAACTTATATCTAAAGAACTGTCTGTGTGGAAAGAGAAACCAGCTAAAGCAGTAAGTAACGTAGTTTTCCCCAATGTCCTTAAACATGAATTAAGGGCGAGTTTGCCAACCCTTACCACCCATGTTATATTAATGCACCATTTTCTTCCTAATGAAATACTAATAATGTTCAGTTTCAATATAGTTTTTCTCTACCACTAGCCAAATGATAACAAAGTATGGAATAAAATTAAAAAAAATAAATACGTGGGCTTCTTACCAAAATGGTTTTGTTTATTTCAGATGATAGAGTCAAGAAGCAAATCTTATGAAGTCAAGAAAACAGCTGTAAAATGGGAACATATGTCAGTTGTGAATATGGAAGATTCTCCGCCAGTGTCTGATTCTGATGTAAGTATTGGCTCTTGCTTCAGCATGAAGACATCGAGGGAGATAAATGGTAGCCAGGGCCTCAGATTTGCTGTTGGAAGTGCAGATTGTTTTAGTGAACTGTAAGGATATTATTACCTAGTAGGTGTGCTATGAGCATTTTTCCTTTTAGTTTGAAGGAGTGCAACAACCAAATGATAAGCATATTTTGCATGCATTTCTAAAATGTGTATTTTTCAGTCCTTGCTGTTAATTTACAGAGAAATCTTTTATTTTTGAACATTAGCTATCTACTTCAGAACGCCATGGAATGAAATGAAGACAAATGTTATGCTTTAAACAAGGCCTTTCATATTTTTTGTAAAGAACTGATGTTAATTAACAGTTTCCAGATTATTTTTGATGGTTGAAATTAATGATCAACTGGAATATTATTTGTGTTTATTCATTTTTAGGAGCAGCAAGAGTCAGCCCGATCTGCACCAAATTTAAACAGCGCTCCTCCTTTAGATGTTTTTAGCAGTATGTTGAAGGATACAACAAGTCAACATCGAGCCCATCTTTTTGACCTGAACTGCAAAATCTGTACAGGTATCTACAGTGCTGACTTTGTGCAAAGTAAAAAAAAAACTTTGTGCAAAAGTTGTGTTGAGAGTGTTATTTGTTTGTTGAAATGTTTTTCTCTTCAAACTATTTAATTGTTAAATAGTAATCAAAAGTTCTTAAAATAAATTTATAGGTCAAATTTCGGCATCCGAAGATGAAGTACTACCTAAAAAGATGAAGTCAGCGGCCCCTGCTAAAAAGGTGGAGTCGAAATCAAAACCAGAAGTTCAGCCAAAGTATGAAAGTTCTGCACCAGCCCCAACAGCAGAGCCTGCCAAAGAGCCCGTCTCTGAAAACGCAATGGAGGTTGAAGCTGGACCCGTAGCAGAAACAGTTTCTCAGTCGAGCGTAGAAAGAAGTTACATTCCTACAACCCAGGGCCATAACAATACAGATCCTTCTGTACCTGAAGAGGCTTCTGCTTATCCTGTCTCTTGCGCTGGCGGAGTTGTCACAACCGTGACGGTTTCTGGTCGAGACCCTAGGACAGCAATGAGCAGCTCCTCTGGCATTGCAGCGCCAGCCCTGCGCTCTGCTCCTGCATCCGACAAAGTTTCAACAGGAGAAACAAAACAGGAAACTTCAAAACCAGTTATGACTGTCCCCAAATCAATACTAACAAAGCCATCATCCTCACTAGATACAAGATACTTGCCAGTTCATCATTCACCCAATATCAAGTGCGTATACTTAATAGTAAGCCAAGCTACCGAATCTGATGCATATTGTTCACTCAATTAGTGGGAAATATATAATTCAGATGAGTTTGTTACAGAGTCAGAATCACAACAGTTATAATGCTAACCTAATTTTATGAAAGTCATCTCTTTTGGTGTCATTTTGCCTGTCTGCAGCTACAAGTTTATTTTCTGTTACTTCTTGCTTTTTTCACTAAAAACAAGTTAATGGAAAATATTAACAAAGCATTTAGTAAAAATTCTGTTATTTGTTTAAAATAAAGTATTTGATCAATAGGAGGAGGGAAGAAAAGAAAAAAAGAAGGGGACCATTCTTATTTGTATGCTGTAACCTTTCTGTTTTGGATTTGTTTTGCAGTGTTCCAGACACACGCTCACCTCAAGACACCGATACTTCCCTCTTTCTCTCTCGTCTCAACACCATTTGGAAAGGTTTTATTAACATGCAAAGTGTGGCCAAATTTGTCACTAAAGCCTATCCTGTCTCCGGGTGCTTTGATTATCTCAGTGAGGTTAGCACTGACACGTTCATCTGTTCTGCAGCTCCTGTTGCTAGAAAGGCTGGGGTCACTGTACATATTGTTCTGTTGAAACTGTCGCAGTGGTAAATGGCATCCTTTTAGGAATAGGAAAAGTAGCTCAAGAAAACAAAAAAAAAAGCCTTTGAAAAATTCCTCACAAATTTGTGAAGAATTCTTATGTCTTTAAACATATTTGTACATGTTAGGATCTACCATGGGATAATAGCTTTTCCTGAAGAAGTGCCTTTTATGTGCCTTGGGAAGTTTCAAACACAAATGTGTGGGTTAGGGCTTTTCTTAGTAGGATTGGTGGTTCTTTTTGGTATTACTTTTGCTAAAATGGGTTTCACTGTCCTAATGACAGGAAGCTCACTAGAATTCATGTGACTTGTAGTCACGAGTGCAGCATTTCCTGAGAAACTGAAAGTGTGCAGAAAATGGTGTTTCAGATAGCAGCTTCCCTATAAAAACAAAGTCAATAATGGGCATATAGAAATATTTGACATTTTGGTGCTCTCCTTGTTTGGGAATGCCTTTTCTGTTCCATGTATACTGTTAGCCTTTTGGTAACATGCCATAATTAAACATCTTGAAATTTAGAAATAGCCTGTCTGAAATTAGAAAAGTCTGTATGAAAATTTACTAGAATATTGCATTACTGACTAGGCTAGTGGGATGGGGCAGCTGCACTGCTTTTAAACATGAGTCTCTTTTGGTTCTTCTCATGCTTCCATTTAATGCTTCTTGTTTAGGATTTACCAGATACAATTCATATTGGTGGGAGGATCTCGCCGAAGACAGTCTGGGATTATGTTGGCAAACTCAAATCTTCACTTTCTAAGGTATTCCCTTAAAATCCTTTGCAAAACCCAGAAGAAAAATACAGCAATATAAAATGACAGCTTTTTATAATATAAATTAGTAAACAGCAAATACTGATATAGATCACAGCTGGAAAATTACCGACAGCACTAATTGCTCTGAAATTTTTGATTTATTGAAGAAACATGTTTATTGAGCTGCAGATCCTCTTGATCTCTCTCTCCTGCATAGTAGTTAAATCTTCATGCTATTTATTCATTTTTAATGATTGAACATAAATAATCTATTCAGTATTGAAGATTGAAATTAAAATTTTAAAGAAAAGGAACTTATCATTAAGTGTATGTAATAGATCTTGCTATTAAAAACACTTCAGAAGTGAAAAAATGGTCCACAGTGTACAGATATAATAATGAAACAAAGACTTTTCCATTTCTTTCATATTAATTTGAGCCTCAAGATGTTTAGTTTGTTGTAAGATACAAAAGTAATTTGTATTTCTGAAAATGACAAACCTAGTTCTGCTTTAATATTACGAACTGAACAACAGTACTCACTTAAAGCTAGAGTACTGCCTTGTAAACAGTTGGAACCACGAATGTTCAATTTAGTTTTACCCCTGGAATTTGCCCTTTACCATTTTATTTGCTGCTATGTTGCAGGTTGAATTTTTTCCACTTTGCTTTTGCATTACAGGAATTGTGTTTGATTCGTTTCCATCCTGCAACAGAAGAAGAAGAAGTTGCCTATATCTCTCTCTACTCCTATTTTAGCAGTCGTGGTCGTTTTGGTGTTGTAGCTAATAACAACAGACATGTCAAGGATCTCTACCTGATCCCCCTGAGTTCTAAGGACCCAATTCCTTCCAAACTCTTGCCTTTTGAGGGACCAGGTAAGCACAAAACAGGGGAGGTGAAATGCTAGGTAAAATCACAAAAGTCAAACAAGTTGTTGTTGAATGTTTAATGTAAGCGTTATTAAATTTATTTTATAAAAAACCAATTTTAAATTATGTAAATAGGGAAAAATTGGAAATCCAACTCTATTTGGGATAAAATTGTCTGAAATTTACACAGCCTTTTCAACAAGATGCCCATAATGCTATTAGGAGGATGAGTTTACCTGTAAAATCAGGTATGTGGAACAGCCACTGTATTGAAAAAAAAAAAAAAACCCAACAAAAAACCCCTACCCTATATTCAGCAGCCCAAAAATCCACAAAACCTAGGCCCTTACAAGCCATTCACCGTTGCTTAAATCAAGCAGGAAACTTAGCCCACAGAAGAGTCAAGAAGTCTATGAAGGTAATATTTATAGTGGTTTCACTCCATTATAATTCTCATGTGGTAAGTATTATACTGTACGTGCAATATGGAGCACAAGGTGTTTGAAATGTTTTGTTCTATGTGGCGCAAAGTCTAGCCAAACCACTGACTTCTGAAAACTCCGCCAGCTTATTGCAAAAGTTTTCCAAAACTGGAGGGAATTGCTCCGAAGAAATACAGGTATCATTTGCAGGCATTGTTCATGGAGGCAAGTTTTATAAGTCAGGTTTTCAAACTGAAATACCTTTTTGTAGGCAAAGTGAATTAAAGGATAGCAATAGAAACAAGGTTCCAAAGGCAGAGAGGGCAGATGGTGTAACAGATTCATAAAAGACGCGCTTAGACTTCTGCCATCAACTCACGTGTCTTGGAAACCTCTATAGCAGCCTTTACCTCGTAGTTGTGCTAAGTTGCGTTCATATTTTAAAATGAGAATCCAGTATGGGGACAAAACAATCAGGTAAGCTGTTCTTCTGGTTTTGTGTATGTATTAAAACCACAGCATAAAAGACATGTAACCCATACTTTTTAATGACATCTGATGGAATTTACTGCTTTTTCTTTCTTGCACAATCAATAAAAAGATTTTATGGAAAGTGGTCATTGTCTTCTTAAATTTAATCGTGTACTGTCAAATACACTTTTGCAAGGACTGGAAAAGCATTATGCTCCAGATATAGCTTAAAACGATTTGATAAATATGACTGGAAGGGGGAGGCGGGAGAGGACAATAAAACCCAGCCACTCCAGAAATCCTAGTTAGAAGATATTCCAGCTGTATCAGGCAGTTCTATCAGGCACATGTGGATTATGAATTTCTCCTGTTTTCTGATGGACTGGATTTGGAACACAACTGAGGACTTCTGAACTGCGCTTGCACCTAGAAGATCTTCAAAAAAGTTTGACCTGGGTGATTTAAAAATAGGGGAAAATAGAAGGCTATCCATATTTATACTTAATTCACCTCAGACATTTATTTCCAGATTTTATCTATCAGTGGGCTCTTCTGCATCGTCTTCTTGCAATGGTTCACTGTCTGTGAATTCAGTTTCACATACACACACATGATTTAGCACTTTCATCTGCAGATTTCAAAGCACTTTGTAAAAAATAGTATAATCAGTCTTAATGACCAATAGAAAGTGATTTATTGAGGGATTTAGTGGCAACTTCGGGAATGTAACAAGTACCTTATATAGTTAATTTTAATAAATCCACCATATATCAGCAAAGGATTCCACAAATCTTGATACATCTTTTTTGGTAGTTTACAATAGGAAGTGTGTTTTTTCTCAAAGTATTAAGGCATGAAATCTCCTCATGCTGTTTAGAATGCTCTTAAAAATGGAACAAAATTTTAACTGTACTCTTGAATGGAGTGAGGTGCCTTCATCTCAGCAGATATCATCACAAAAAGCAGCAGTAGTAGAAAACCACGGCATTACAGACCTTATTTTCTGTGCCAGCCAATTCCACTCAGCAAGTGCACCCTAACGTGCAGCAGTGGTACAGCGCTGGAAGCGATCGACATCCCTGAGTTCAGGGTGCCCAACTTTGCTGATAGTTGTCATAGCTCCCATGATTAATTGGGACAAATATTTAAAGGGCGTTGATAACATTTAAAGACTGTCTCGAATTGGTCTCTGCAGTTTAAAAACGTACACTGTGGGTGTGCTTAGTCCATTCCTGGGGTTTTGTCGTTGATTTACACAAATTAGGCATGTGGCTTTAACAGTACAGGTAACTTCTTACCAGCTGGTAATGACAGGGAAAGATACTGCCATGCTCTACAGAAATATGGTAAAATGGATTTAATGAAAAAATGTATTAAGGGTAAGAAAAATATTTGGTCAATACTTAGTATCTCCTGTTTTAAATTGCTTTAGTTACAGGATGTAACTCAACAAAACTAGCATGTGGAATACCTAACAGGATAATAACTGTTTTATAAATAACTTGGCAGAGCAAGTAGCTTTCAGTGCTAAGACAGCTTGCAGCATTTTTAAAATGCATGCTTGTGAAAGACAGTCGTTGAGCAATAGCTGGAGACTGCAGCCAACGTTTTATCACCTAAAATTAGGAGCTTAACCTATTTATGGATATTGAAACAGAATGGGCCTGACCTTTGCAATGCTGTGTTGAAAACAGGCATTTAGTGTGGCATCACTTTGAGTGAATGGAGAAGCCAGGTTAGGCATCACTTCTAGTATTTGTGTAAAATTACAGTATCAAAATGTAGAATTTTAACGGAGATATTATGACTAAACTCTAAACAGATTAGAACTAACGTTATCAACTTACTACTGGAATTTATTGTCTTGAAAGTGTAGTAAAATATTTTTAATTTAGGGATTTGATCTCTGTTTCTTACAGGGATTCCAAACTGATTTTTCAGTAATTGCTGTTTATTAGGTATCCTGTCTGATAGATTTTTGAAACCCATTAATTTTAATTATTCAGTGCTTGAGATTCATTGTGACTAATTGCATAAATCACAAGTCTCTGCACGAAAGCAGATAACCAAAGCTTTAACAGCAGAAAACCAGCAAACGCCTGCTAGGAGTTTTTGGCTGAACACCAATTTGTGAGATACTCTGCACTGGTCAACACCGACCAAATGTGCAGTCATTATATACTGAGAAAGAAAAAATGCAAAGCAATCACACACAGTGAACCATTAGCAGAAACGTTCCCATCATTTGGGATGGGATTCAAGTCTGAAGCTTTCCAAAGGAGCAGTGCTGCTCACAAGGATTTTTACTTGGAGCGTCAAACTGAGTCCTGCAGCAGGGGGTTTAAAGTCACCTCGCCCTCTGCGTGCCAGGCTCGAACCCAGCCATTTTCTCCCACATGCTAAATTAACGTCTGCTTAAGCTCTCCTTTGCTTGTTTGGTGTGTTAGCTACAAGTTTCCCTGCTTCTATAACAGCTTAAAATAATGTCTAGCTGGAAAAAAAACCAAACAGAGTGGGTTACAAACTTTAATACTGTTTCCAAACACAGTTTGTTTGATGTTATCTTTTTAGCAATGACTGGTATTTGTTTAACTTAGAGATAGACAAAATATTTCTAGACTGGTGTAAATGTCAATGTAGTCTTGTAGCACAGATACCGACAGAAATGTAGTGATGCAGTTTGGCCCAAGTTTCTCACTTTTCAGTATCTCTGCGTGTACAACATATTTGCAAACTATTTAAAAGAAACTACATTATTTTTCAGGGGAAGGGATAGGGGTGGCTGAACAACAACACAAATGATGTAACAATACAAAAAATATGAAAACTTTATTTGGTTTTGAACATTGCTGAGACACTTTAATAATCATATGCGTTGCTGCAATCTTTCATTAAAATATCAAGGAAGGGATTAAACCATTTCTGTACTTATTGTATACAAATATATGTACAAAGTAAAGAAATATAGATGTATATGCTTATGGCCTAATGAAAATTGCTAATAGGTCATCTAATGGAATTTAGAAAAACTAAACTAAAACTGTATGACTTTTATAGCTGCCACTATATAAAATAAGAAGTTTCTACTGAAAGTGTAATTAAAAGTTAGTTTTTTACATATACAATCTTTGTGTTCTCTTTCAGGTCTTGAGTCATCTCGGCCAAATTTAATTCTTGGATTGGTTATCTGTCAGAAAGGGAAACGTCTTGCCACTGGCATTGAAACAGAAAAGATAGAGGAAAAGCGAAGCAGAATTCAAGCACATGAGGAAACCGAAACATCACTGTTCTCTAAAGGGCCGCTAGCTGCCTCGCAAGAGAAGAAAACTCTGAAATACACACTTTATTCAGGAGATTCAACCGTAAGTACAACACCACCTGGATCTCCTCCTCCTCCTCCTCCACCTCCGCTTCCCATTCCAGACACCTCAGCAGTTACACCTTCAGTATTAAAAATACTGTCCTCGATTAAAAGTGGAACCACAACTACTGCAACACCACCAATTTCAACCGCTGCTTCTGCAAGTGTTACAGCTACGTATTCTTCATCCTCAAAAACTGCCACACCTCTCGAGCACATCCTGCAGACACTTTTTGGAAAGAAGAAAACTTTTGAGCCTCTTGCTAAGGACTCTGAAGCTGTCCCGTCTTCAAATCAGGAAAGTCAAACTGCTGCTGATGGAGGAATGTCAGCTGTTCCTCTGTTAGACCCCATTGTGCAACAGTTTGGACAGATGTCCAAAGACAAAGCTGTAGAAGAGGAAGAGGATGACAGACCCTATGATCCTGAAGAAGAATATGGCCCAGAGAAAGCTTCTGAAATGCAGACTGGTGAAAGTGAAAAACGATATAATGTGGAAAAGCCATCTAATACGACAGAACTGGAGGATGAAGCCTATGATCCTGAAGATGAAACTATCTTGGAAGAAGCAAAAGTTACTGTTGATGATTTACCTAACAAAATGTATACAGACACTAAAAGCAGTTCTTCAGAAACGTCCGCTTCATATATGCCTGACTTATCTGCAACTTCATCCTTGGTAGAACAGCAAAAAATGTTAGAAGAATTAAACAAACAAATAGAAGAACAGAAAAGACAACTAGAGGAACAAGAAGAAGCCCTCAGACAACAAAGAGCAGCTGTTGGTGTTTCAATGGCTCATTTTTCAGTGTCTGATGCTTTAATGTCACCACCACCAAAATCTTCCCTAATGAGGACTGAATTATTCCATCAGGACCAGCAAGCTACACAAAACGTAGATTTACCTTCATCTTTAAACCAGCAAGCACAAGTTTTAAACCAGGGCTGTGACCCAAGGCAGAACAGAGATCCTCGACAAGCTAGAAGAATGGCAACAGAGACTAATGACAATGCTGATTCTCGAATAAAGCCGCAGGTGGTACAGAATGAGGTACCCACAAGAGAAATTGCTCCACCAAGTTTTCCAAATGCTTTGCAGGCTTCACTTGGTAAGGAAGATAAAACTTCAGCTTCTGCTACTCAGCCTGGTTTTAGTGGTGATAATTGGGCTTCAGGTGACATGACTTCTCTGGTGTCCCAGAAAGAGGGAAAATTTGAAAACACTGTTCAAGTTAATTTGGAAAATACGAGTCAAACAGGTTCTGGAGAACCTTCTACATCCAAACCTTTACGTAAAGTGCTGCTTCCAACACCTCCAAGTACATCTTTTCAGCCTAATTTCTCCACATCAAATGATAGTCAGTCTTTGCAAGACATGCATCAAGTATCCTGGTCAAATGAGTCTCAGGAAGTGATGGGAGGGGATTCTTTTTCAAATCCCATGTTTACTTCTCAGGAAAACGCAGCTGGTCACTTTGAACCAGAGAGGGGTCTTTCATCAATGCAATATGACGAACAAAGAAATCCTCAGTCTCATCAATTTGTAGAACAAACTGAATCTCCATCAGTTCAGAGTGAGGCCGGACCTTCCCCACAGCACTTGGAGGCTGGACCTCCATTTTCTTTGTCTGGGCAGAAAGGAGCGCCTCTAACACAAATGATGCTCAATGCACCTGGAGGACCTCATGGACCTAATTTTAGAGGACCGGCACCACAGTTCTCTGAAGAGCATGGTTCTCCAAATAATGATGGGCAAAGAGGACCTCCATCTGGAAGATTTGGAGGTCCAAAGGGTCCCATTCCTTCCTTGTTTCCTGGACCACCCTCTTTTTTTGGTGATAATAGGGGCCCTGCCCCTTCTTATCATGGTGTTCCAAGAGGAATGTCACCATCTCGATTTGAAGATCATATGGAACCTCACATGGAACAAAGGGAATTCTCAAATTCCCAGTATGATGAAATGATGGGGCCTCCAGGACAGTTTGAAGGACCAGATCCACCTCAGTTTATGGGAAACAGAGGACCTTCACCTTTTCCTTTTGGAGGTCAAAGACGACCCCCACCAGCTCAGTTTAAAGGACAGAGAGGAGGCCCTCAGTTTGGAGGACCAAGAGGTCCAGCCCCGAGTCATTTTGGGGGACCAAGAGGGCCTCACTCAAATCAATTTGAAGGGCAGAGAGGTCCAGCTCCAAATCATGTACCTGGTCCAAGAGGACTTTTGCCACAGCCATTTGAAGAACGGAGAGGGAGTCCACCACACAGATTTGCCAACCAGAGAGGTCCAGCACCTCCTCAGTTTGGAGGACCAAGAGGAGCCACACCTGCCATGTTTCCAGAAGAAGATGAACCTCCCCCTTCTAGATTTCATTTCCAAGGTCAGTCACAACAAGGCATGAAGCCGTCCCCAAGACCACTGCTGGACTTTCCAAGCCATCCACCACCCCACAGAAAAGAGATGTGGGAGGAAGCTGGACCATCTGCATCTCTTCCCAATACTTCTGGACAAGGATCAGAATTGGAAGGACAGTGGTCAGCACCTGAGTTCCGAGAAGGCAAAAATCCTGAATTTAGAGGCCAAACATTTGAAGGAAGACAGAGAGAAAGACACGAGGGAGGAAATAAAGACAAGAGTTTAGAACAGCCAGAGCCTCAGCAAGCAGATAATCGACAAGGTAGACCCTTTGAGGAAAGACGAAGGGATCGAGAACACGGCAGACCTTGGGAAAGAGACCGTGGCAGAAACTGGAATAGAGACAGGGACTGGGAGAGACACAGAGACAAGGAATGGGATAAAAACAGAGACAAAAACCAAAAAGATAGAGAGAAGGATTCAGACCGGGCTAAAGAATGGGAAAGAAACAGAGACCGAGAGAGGGCAAGAGCCAGAGAGAGAGAATCCTACCGAAGACGTGACAGGGAGCGATCACGAAGCAGAGACAGAGATCGCGACAGAGAGAAAGACAGAGACCGGGACCGAAGCAGGGAAAAAGAAAGAGGAAAAGATCGCAAAGATCGGAGTAAGAGTAGGGAAATTGTTAAAGAGATGAAGCCTGAAACACCGAAGGAAGCTCAGAAACCAACGGAAATGGAAGCTTCATCTTCCACTAATCAGTCATAGAAATATGACTGATATTGTATTTCCCATAAATAATATACTTTTACAACACAGCAAAGACTGAGTCACCATTTTCTGTATATACTGTATATTCTCACCTTTACAAAAACCCTGTTGTAAAACTAGCTTTACAAAATGTACTGACAAATTAGCAATTTTTGAACAACTGTGAATGAAAATACTCTAGAGAAAAGGCAAGACCATACTGGACTTTCACTTGCTGCATTTTGTGCATAATGTTTTTCTTATAAAAATTCACAGCGTTACCTGTACTGAAATTTTGTTTTTTCTACTTGCATCTTTATCTTAAAATTTCCATTTACAGTACAGAAATGGAAAAAGTCTAAGAAGAGCATATTGCTTTTTAAGATTATAAAGTTATGTTTTCCAGTAACTTGAATTGTAATTTTTTAAGAGAATTTAATCCAGACCCTTAGGAGCCATACCTTTACATCTCATTTACGTGATATTTTGGTGTCAAAGTTGTTCCTACAGCACACGCTTTAAAAAAAGGAGTCCACCGTTGCTGTCTCGTTTATTTTACAACAGAAGGGTCGTGTGTGTTTAGGAAAAGGCTGCAGAAGAACAGTGTTAATAATTACTTGTGACTGATGGAGGATTTGAAAACGGATTGTTATAAGCTAAAGTGCACTATCTTCCTTTTTATATACAGCTATTTTGTGTCTTGGAATCCATCTGCTAAGTGTACAGCAAAGAAACAAGTCCTACTTAGTTTTTTCATGAGGCTGGGGAGGTTTTAAATACCACATTTTTACAAATCTGTAATTAAAGAAGATACAAGAGTAGCACCTTTATAACCAGCGAAACTTATAAAAACATTAGACATTTATTTGAAAAAGGCAAAGACTACAAATGAATTGGTATACCAGAGGGAAGAAGAATAAGTCGGTTAAGTGGGCCACTAAATCTGTTACTTCAGTTGAACCGATTTAGTGGAACAATTTTTAGGTTTTGTTTTGGTTTTGCAGAATTTTGCCATAGACTTAAGAAATGTCCCCATTTTATTGTATTTTTCATTCTTTAAGTGTTTTGCTCCTTAAAAAAAAAAAAGTTAATATTTTTTGTTAGACTCTCCTTAGGCTGGTAGTGTATGTAAAACTCTCCACTGAAGAAGGTATAACAGCATTAAGCTTGAAAAGAAGAGTGGTGGTACGTCATGTTGTGATTCAAGAGGGAAGTTTTTCACTGTGAAATACATTACATTGCTACTTTTCCATGTATTCTTCAAGTAAGTAATTCTAAAGTATGAAATAAAACCCCGCTAATTTATTTGACCATGTAGATTAACAGTTGGGTAAATATTTTGATATTTTTATAAAATAGTTTTGGAAATGTAAAATGAGATTCCTGTAACCATTTGCATCTTGAAGACTACATTAGGAGTAGCATGTGTGCAATGTATCTCACTACAGATTTTACAGCTGACATCGGTGCATCTCTGAAGTCCTTATACATCAAGGATTTGCTGATTGAAATAATCAATGACCATCTGTATCCTGAACCTGTAGACAACATGTTAACATGCAGAGAGGTGGTATTAAATGCAAACATCTACCATGGTGTAAGATTTTTTTCTTAATGAGATGTTTCTAATTTAAAAACATACATAAAAGTATGCAAAAAGTGTGTTTGTTTAGGTTTACTTGATAGAAATTTCTGTAAATTGTATTTTATATGGCAAAATATACCACATTAAAATACGGGACTTCACAGGTTTTTGTTACTGTAAGTAGAATAAACATCTACAGAGAACTGTTGTCCATTTCTCAACTCTGTATGTGTGTATTATTTGCTAAATATTGCTACTTCTCAACAAGCCACAGGAGTCACCGCAAGAGATTTATGGCACACAGGTTCCATTGCCTCATTGTCTAATGAAAGATGATGTTTTGCAGGACGTCACTCTAATTCATGCTTAATTGTAGGCATTCTAAAAATCATATGAAAATCTGTGCATGTGGTTTTTCTCTCAGTTCTAAAACATTCCCTAATTTATTCTGATTTTTTAAAATTTTAATAAGGAAGTTTGTCATTTGTAGAATTTACAGCAAAAGACCTAAAGAAATGAAAAAATATTAAGTAATTCGAATCAGCTTTGAACTTAAGAAAAACTCAGTTCACACCATTTATGAATTCCTTGACTTTACATTGTTATGAAACAGATGTGTGGCTTTTTACCTTCTAGGAGACACTCCTATATCACAGATCAGTTTGAGGAACCTGTCACAATTTATGAACAGTAAATGCATCCTCCCACAGATGTAATGGCAAAAAAAAAAAAAAAAATCAACAGCATACAGACAGACACTAGTGACTTATTATTTTATTTTTTTTTAAACCACAGCTTTATATAGTTTATAATGACCTGGACTTGGATTTTGCAGGAAGGTTCCAGTGTTCTACAGTGCAGCAGACAGTAAAATCTAGGCTGAAAAGAGAAGAACAGTTTAACTCAATTTACAGAGACTAAAAGTGGCACTGGATTATTATCGTGCATTGCGAGAAAGAGAAAAATAATTCTCTGGCTTTGTTCAGACTTTCAATTCACATGAAGCAACTTACTATTTTGAGCTTTTAACTTTGTTTGTATTAAGCTAAATGAACTTTCCGAAGAGAATTTTCCTAAATTTTTATGTAAAAGCCTCTGAAAGGTCTAGAACAATATAGGCAGAAAGATTATGGCATCTATAAAAGACCGTAATATTCCAACTTTATTCTAAAGGAGAGCATGCAGAAGGAGTAGAGGAGGAAAGTGTGTATTGAGTCCAAAGTCCACAAAACTGCTTTGAAAATTTCTGCTTTTGTTTCTAGGGGAAAGTCACCGGTGTAAATGTCAGACTCTGACCATGCCTCATACAGTGTGGTACACTTTGACACGGACAACGTCTGTGCATGCTGCCTTGATTGAATACACATGTCATTAAAGAATGCAGTAAACTGATTTTATTCTTTATCCTCCTGAAGAGAATAAAGATTTCATGAAGGACTTTTTATTTTATTCTGTCTATGAGCTAGAGCAACATTTTTGTGCCTTTTGCTCTCTAGCTTGTTTCTGGAATGCATCTTCTGTAACAGGCATCTGTTTTTATGCTAAAATACATAAGCGGTAGCAGATATGTAATAGAGACCAAATGTACAAACTGCTCACGATCGCAAGGCGCCTGTTGTGGGGAGGGATTCTCTGTGGATGCCGTCGGATGGTCTCCGACGGTAGACCTGTCACCCAGGAACATTGTCATCGAATCCTGTGGTGATGCCACTCCACAGGTCCAGAAAAACTGAATATTCGTAAGGGGCTTTGGGTTAATTTTCTGGCAAAGAACAGTTTTTAAACACTGGCAAACTACTGAAGTGTTTATAATTTAGTCACTTAATCTTACAAAAGGAAATCCAGGGCTGTGCACCCACTGTAGCTGTGCAGGGGATGTGGGAAAGAGCCTCCGGGGCTGCACTTTGGTGGGGACAAAAAAGGGAAAAGCCTTTATCCTGCAGTAATGAAACAAAACACAGGCGTCAGTTTCAAACCAGTGTGGCTTTATTTCTGATAAATTGCCTTCGGCCCATCGGCGGCTGGATTACCAGCTGGGAGAGCGCCAGGCCCTCCGAGCCCTGACAGAACCGGTCTGGGGAGGGTTTTAAACCACCAGGAGTGACTGACACCACACCCCCGCTGTGTTAACAGGCCTTGCGCTCCCCTGCTCTAAAATAACTGAATCATGGCAGAAAAGCTGTGTCCCTTTTTAATGCTTTGGGTGAAAAACCCCAGTTACCGGGGAGGCTTCGCAGAGGACGGGACATGGCGACTCTGAGGGAACC
>NW_010131313.1:0-6322 GCF_000699245.1 Pterocles gutturalis
GGTCATTCTATGATTCTATGATTCTAACGATAATTAATGAATGCATTATAATTAGAGGAATGAACATAACAATTCAGCTATCTTGTGTGCGCTGTTGAAAAATATTATCTTCAGTTTAAGATTCTAGGAATTCAGGTGCCTAGTGCTGTCCAGTTGCCTAGAAGTTGGCACCTGCTACAGTTTCAGATGTTTTAATGTATTTTTCTTGTCGATAAGAGCACCCAGCAACTAGAGTAGAAACACAAGAACCCAAAAGGTCCTGTTCAAGAAGTTGTAGTCAAATGAAACACATACTGGCTGGTGGTATTAAAGCAACAGTAAGACAGAACTAATCAGGATGAGAGGCAATGATCTTATTGCATTAGGAGCTATATAGCTGTGGACTATTTGTTTTAAATTCATGGAAAAGAAAATGAACAGTTAAGAGGCTTAATAAGTCACTCTAGGAACATCAGAAATATCCTTTTATGAACAGAATAAAACCTACTATTATTTAAAGCTTATATTATAGTTTTATAAGGTAGTGGTGGAAATCCGTATGACATCTTAAAGCACCACAAAAGGAGGACTATTTACAAAAAAAAAAAATACCAAAGCCACCTTGATCTCTAGCTCATCTTTCAATCTCAAAGTTTTACATGAAACTCTTTTACTTGGGATCATAATTTTACAGTTTCTTTTTCTTGGTGACAAAACGAGACAACTGGACACCATCTTAAAGCTGCATATCTCAAATAATGTTTAGCAGATATTGATTTCTAATTTATCCTATAAAATCTCATTTAAGGACTGCTAAATTAAATAAAATCTAATAATCACAACTGTGTCCGGGGGCTGGGGGGAACAAAAATATGCATTACACATAAACAAAAAAAAAAAAAAAAAAGATAAATTTTAATTAATCTTAAGTAATATTTTCTTCCTAAAACATCAAAGGTACTTATCAAACTAAAATGTAAAGCATCAGCACACACTTACAGAGTTGATTTTATATTGATTGCTATTTACAGTCTTACATCATGTGTGAATATTCAAAAGATTGTACTCTTTTTCCAAATATTTGTGAGGTTTTTTAGTAGAAGGCTTATTAGGAAGTTATCTCACCTACACCACCCAGAGAAGTTAAAAATATATCCACTTTGAGTCTGAGCCAGATGGACAGGAGGGAAATCTTTTTAAAAATTGAAAACATTTTAAATTCAACCGTCTTGTCTTTTGGGATTTTCTTCTTGCAATTTCTTATTATTTTGATACAATTTACTGTGACACAAACTCCCTTGTAGATACAGATTTACTGCAGAAATCTGTTTCTTAAATGTTTCAAAAAAGGCCAAACTCTGAGTTACATTAGCTCATTCATCTTTTACATTATAATAGCTTTTTCTTCTGTTCTGGGCTTGTCTATGGTCTGTGCATACAGGAGCAGCCTTGGCATCTAAATAATAGCTTCCATTGCATTCTGAATAGTTTATTTTCGTTACTCTTCTTGTGTGTCTCTAGTTCTTTGTTGTTAATGAGATAAATCTGTATTTCCACTGAGACTGTGACAGTAGTGCCATCAGCTTTTAATCTGTCCAGTCCCCATGAAACCTCCTTCAACTGCTTGTGTAACTTAGTAGGTTTTTTGTAGTGTCTCCTTTTATACAAAATGTTTTGATCAAATTCCATCTCATGCCCCGTCCAGCTCTAATGTGCAGGCAGTTTTTGTGTAGAAATATGGAGGACCACATTCCATGCAGCCGACACACACCCTAGGTTTGACACTTTATCTGACAGTAAAAGAAAATGCCATTCAGAAACTGCAAGAGAAATCAGCCATAATCAAACAGGCAGGAGTGTTGGCACTGCTGTGAATTTTACTCCCTTCTTAGCAAGCTTGAAATATTGTGTCAAATGATAAGTATGTTTAGAATGACTGAAAATACTCACCTCTACATAAAAATATATTTCTTTATTGGGGATATTTTCTTAACATGACTGTCTTTAACAACCTCCCTGCCAACTCCCTCAAGACTTCCCTATCTGTTTGTGCCTGAACTAGGCTACAAACACTCAGACTACACACACACTGGTATAAACACAGCCTTTGGAAGCAATGGAGTTCTATAAGGGTTTGCGTAGAAACATAATGTCTTTAAGAAACATAAGGTCAAAAACCCCTGAATTATTTTGACCCTTATTCTGGGCCTGCTTACAATACACATATCTTAAAAACACTACTTTTACTTAAATCTAGTTTAAAAAAGCATTTGACAAATTGATTCATAATTCCCTAGGCTTCTGGAGCATCTTTGATTCCAGTCATACCCTTTCCCTCTTTACTCCCTTGTCAATGAGTGGCATGAAAGTCCAAAACACTGAAGTCCCTTTTAGCTCTTGAGTGATGCATAGCATCTGCTGCTGCTTGGATAACTCAGTATCTTATCTAAGGGAGAAGCTATCTAGATTAAAACGAACACTAAGATTAGTAAAATAGTGTGAATTAGCCAAGAAATTATCAGAAAAGTAAAGTGAGCAAAAGATTTTGAGAACGATTTAGACTGTACAGACCTGGGGGGCAAGCTTTGTTTGCAATTTAATATGTATACAGGCAGTCCCCAAGGACCCAATGGAGAAGGACACAGAAGATTTAGTTGTCCCATTTCAAATACCAAGTTGTATCATAGACAGACTTAGGTGGCAGGAAAACAGCATTCAAGGAACATGAACAGAAGGAGGTCCATTTCGTGTGCTCGGAATCTCTTCAGAGATGCTTTTATGATTTCCTTCTAGATAGGGAAGTAAAAGAAAGAAGGAAGGACACTCCACAGGAGAGAAACAATCTCCCATTCAAGCTAGACAGAAAAACATTTTTTATCAAGCATGGTTCAATGCTATTTATGTAGCAAGGCATGAGACTACTCAGCTGGCAAGCAAAGCTGTAGACCAGTGTCATCGCAACAGATGCTGGCCTCGTAGGCATTACAAAAGCTGGAACTCTCTGAAGGCATCTGACAAATTGAGGTCCTCCTTGCATATTCAGCTGTCAAAAGCATATGACTGCTGAGATGGAGCATCTGGGAACCTTGCTACGCGCAAATCTTTGGGGTCTACAAGGTCAACATGGCTAACAATGACAGAGGTGCCTGTAAGCATAAAGTGTGAGATCCCTGACATCCCTAACCCGCCCCTAACCTCTGTACATTGTGGATAGAACATGGCTTCCCTGTAGGCAAATTAAGAGAAGGGCAACATAAGAATTAACAGGGAAGTCTCATTGTGAGTCTTGCTTATGAAGGGCACCTTCCAATGATGCCTGCATTAGCAATGTGAAGATTGCAAATGCCTTCCTACTCTTCTGTTCTTGAAGTCCTACAATGTTACTAAGTAATATCAGGAAAAGAAATTCTTCATACACTGTAGAACATGAAACTTCGCTTATTAATTGGAATTTTTGACAGCACATCTCCTTATCTTTCTGGGTTTTAGATGATATGCAAGTAACATCACTGAAAGATAATGATGGAACACAACTCAGGAGTACTGCAGAATACAAACCACAAGCATTATTTTCAATGAAAATAGAAGAATATTTAAGTAGTAAGGGCAATGAGCATGCCAGGAAGATATTTATAATGTAATCAAATTTACCACCTTTAAGTACTCTAGCAAGAATTCCAGAAGCTATTATGCTTATTAAGAATCAGACCAGGAGGAACTTTCCTTGTATGCAATTTAAATTCAACCTGAGAATCAAAAATAAAATGTGAATATTGTCCTTATTGTTCCTTACGGGCAGCAAGCTATATCATATAATTGCCTCATATAATTATGTGTGATGAGTGGGCTGTAGAACAGCAAAGCCCTGGCCTGAGCTTACAACGGAATTGGAAGGAGTTCATTGTTACTTGTTTCAAATCCAAAGAGCAGAGGCACTATGAAATAAATCACCAACACACACCTGCCTGTGCTTGAACACCTCATTTTCCTCCCAGAATCAATGCAAACAAGCTTTAGTTCAAACAAAAGGAAAGGAATCACCACAAGCAACTTTAAATCATAAAGAATTTGAGCAAATAAATGTTTTTTTCCCAAATCCTGTTTTTAACAGGTCTTTTTCATTTATTCAGTTTTACAGTATTACCATAAAGTGACTCACTTTTAGCTAATGAAAGGATACTGAATTTTCCCATTGTGGCTCTTTGAGCCTTTATATTTCTAAAAGCTCTAGATATTTAGTTTTCAACAAACGGTTATGCCACCTCTTTCTTTTTTATGTGCGTGTGTATAACTGTCAAATTCTCAATTTCACTGAACCCTTAGCTCCCAAAAAGACACACATTATCAAGCACACCTTCAGAATACATTTTCATTAAAAAGATAGTTGAAGACTAGACTTTTCTTATTAGGAAAAAAATGAGACAATATTTTTTTATGGCATTATAGGTCAACAATTTCATTTCAAAGTTAGGAAATTTGCTCTTCAATATCTAATTTACATGATTCAGTATGCCCTAATGGCAGATCACAGACTAACAAGCTACACAGTATTCTGGAACAAATCTCAAGTTCTTGTGAAGCCACTACACCTTCTATAAATAATTGCTAATTTGGGACACATCTGGGATGTCTGCCTAAGGAAAGATGAAGGAAAGCCAGGTTCAAGTGGCTCATTCAGAAGATATTTAATTCCAAATGCTTCTGTACAATTAACTGGTTTTGGTTTTGAGACCTGCCAATGGCTGACCATGAGCCAGCAACACACCTTGGAAGCAAAGAAGGCCAACAACATCCTGAGCTGCATGAGGAAATGCATTGCCAGTGGCGTGAGGGAGGTGATCCTTCCTCTCTGATCTGCACAGGTGATGCCACTTACAGAGTGCTGGGTCCTGTTCTGGGGTCACCAGTACAGGAGAGACATGGAGATACTGGGGAGAGTCCAATGAAGGGCCACAAAGATAATTAAGGGCCTGGAGCATCTCTCCTCTGAGAAAAGGCTGAGAGAGCTGGGACTCTTTAGCCTGGTGAAGAGAAGACTGTGGGGGGACCTAATGAATCGGTATAAATACCTGAAGGGAGGATGAAAAGAGGACAAAGCCAGACTCTTCTCAGTGGTGCCCAGAGAAAGGACAAGAGGCAATAAGCACAAGCAGAAATACAGGAAATTTCATTTAAATAAATATAAGGAAAATAAACTGTTTTTTACTGTGAAGATGGTCAAACACTGGAAGAGGTTGACCAAAGGAGTTGTGGAGTGACTGTCTTGCAGATATTAAAAATTTGACTTGACACAGCCCTGAGCAACCTGCTCTGGCTGACCCTGCTTTGAGCAGGGACTTAGAGTAGACAAGTCTCCAAAGTACCCTGCCAGCACCAACCATTCTGCAACTCTGTGAATTTAAACCCAAATCACAGAAACCATACTCTTAAATAGAAGGGCTCCAAGTTAGGAAGCCACTTTGGACAATATCTATACATCTGGTTTAATTAAATATTTCATTTTATACACAGATTTGTTACAAATAGAGTTTTTTCCATAGTGTCACTTCTTTTCCTTGATTATCCTTCCCATATTACTGCATGCTACTTCTATCTAGAGTAACATCCTCTTCAACCCTGAAGCTGAACATAGGTATCACAGTAATACTGTACGACTCCATTTCAGCAGGTTTGATCGTGATCATCTGATACTGCATTGAATGGGATCTATAGTGAGAAGTAAGAAGTTTCACACCTCAGGGTGGAGACAAACAGTAAACTGCCTGACATCACCTCTGGTTCTTGGAAGATTTATACCTTTGCAATACTATATCTGGTATTGAGGAAAATGTGTATCAAAAGCATTATATATAAAAATTAACATCCTAAATGTCTTTCCAGTTATACTGGGAAAACATACAGTATCAGTTTTTTAAACATCAGTGGCTATGCCAAGGAAGAACCACCTTCATTTTGTTCTGAAAATCTGATATTAATAATACACGTGTATACTTTGTCAGTTTTCTAGTCCTGCTGGCCCTCTCTTAAACAAGTACTCAGAGAAAACAGACAAGAGTGGAGCCAGCAGTATGATGAGCATTTTCCTTTTTCTGCTAATGGGGTTTACAATTCTCTTATATGGACTCTGAGGTCACTGGGTATTCACATCTCGTATATGTTCATATCAAGCCAGGTATTTGGCAGTGGAGTGCAAAACCATACAGTCTCTTCTGGACTTTTTAGACAAGCACATTCAGTGCAGGTGGCAAGAATTTTTTCTTGCGGAATAGCACTAGTGAACACTCCCTGAAAAGTGAAACTCTTGCCAGTTAGAGACATATCTGAGAAAAGCAAGCAGGCCAAG
>NW_010131313.1:6353-14429 GCF_000699245.1 Pterocles gutturalis
TTCCTCCCATACATCTGCAAGGCAGCATTCTTGACCAGCTGTGTTGAAAGGTGCATGTTGCTTGTCCATGGCTAACCTTATGATGTCCACCAGTTCAAGCAGGAAATGTAAGTGAAGTAACACTCATACAAGAGAAAGAAAAAAATATATATAATTTAAAAGATATTTATAAAGCTAGAAAATAAAAAAATAAAACTATATTTTATTCATAGTTTATGCTGCCTTCTGAGTAAATGTTGAACTTCAGTGTAGTATTGTCTGTTATTGCCACAGTGTCATCACAAACACTGTGTCAGAAGAGCTGATTTACTGCCAGAGAACATATCTAGTGAATGCCAGAAGATAAGCTTGCATTTACTTACTGTTGTATACAAATCTGTTCCAAAATACTGTTCTACACACAACATTTTATAAGGCAACTATCTACCTAAACTTCCTTTCATGAAGTAGGGAGGATAGATGAGTAAAGTGGTTTATGTAAAAATATATTTTCAGTTCTGTTTGGGATGTTTAGAAATCCTTGACTGTAAAAATATTAGAATGACATATCAGAATAGTGTGTGAGGTGGCTAATTGCACTAGGACCATATTTCATCTAAAAAAAATTGATATGTCATATTGCTTTATGTTCAAGCCATTTCATAGAATCATAGAATCGTAGAATGGTTTGGGTTGGAAGGGACCTTAGAGATCACCTACTTCCACCCCTCCTGCTATGGGCAGGGACACCTCCCACTAGACCAGGTTGCTCAAAGCCTCGTCCTTGAACAGCCCCAGTGATGGGGCACCCACAGATTCTCTGGGAAACCTGTTCCATTGTCTCACCACCTTCACAATAAAGAATATCTTTCTAATATCTAGTCTAAATCTGCCCTCTTCCAGTTTAAATGCATTATGCCTTGTCCTGTCATTGCATGCCCTTTTAAAAAGTCCCTCCCCATCTCTCCTGTAGCCCCCTTCAGGTACTGGAAGGCCGCTATAAGGTCCCCCTGGAGCCTTCTCTTCTCCAGGCTGAACAACTGCAACTCTCTCAGCCTGTCCTCACATGGGAGGTGTTCCAGCCCTCTGAACATTTTCGTAGCCCTCCTTGGGACCGGGTGCAACACCTCGGTATCCTTGCATTGGAGGTCCCAGAGCTGGACACAGTACTCCAGGTAGAGTCTCATGAGAGCAGAGCAGAGGGGCAGAATCACCTCCCTCAACCTGCTGGTCACGCTTCTCTTGATGCAGCCCAGGACACAGTTGGCCTTCTGGGCTGTGATCACACACTGGCGGCCCATGTTCAGTTTTTCATCTACCGACACACCCAAGTCCTTCTTCTCAGAGCTGCACTCAAGCCATTCTCCACCCATTATTTATCTAATACTGTCTCTTAATGATACATTTTCAAATAACATAGAAATTGCAATTGCATCATTATATATCACACATCCGTGTACAGAGAAAAACAATGTAGTGCTGAAATGTACTGCTGGCAAAATTGTCAAGTGGTAACATTTGGTTTGCAAAAATAAATTATTCTAATGCCAGAATAATTATGTTTCTCAGATTGTGATATCTATTTAAGAAACAGCAAGCTACAGTTGTTTCCTGTGTCAATTTGCAGGACACAGAGTATATTCAATGCACCAGGGGAAAGTGGTGAACTGCATCGACCTTTTCAGTAATCTGTGTCTACATAGCACAGCTACTCCATGTTTTATTTCTAAGAGTTTTTTGTAATTATTATTATTATTATTATATTTGCATTCTCCTGTTCTGGCTTCGTAGGTGAATTGACACACAGCAGAGAGCTTGGTGAGGATGTTACACAAGGTTTTACAACAAATAACATTTGCTCAAAAGAGCTGAATGGATGGAGTTGTGTAAATAAGAATTTCCAAGCCCCCGCTGTTCACACCAGGTCTGATGTCTTTCTAGGAGCAAGCTGATCCTCTCCTGCTGCTCCTAAAAATTTCTTGCCCTGCACAGTTTGGAGAATTTTCTTGTATAGAACAAATTGCTACAAACAGTGTGTTTAGGAAGTGTTAAAAGATAGTGCAGCATGGGGTTTGGTTGGTTTTCCCTCACCTGAAAACAACATTGGATATTCCACTGGTGGCTGATTAATATATCATTTATTAGGTACCTTTGGGGACTAAAGAGTAACACTTGACTTCAATATTTATGCTTGACAGTTTCTTGTTCTGTTAGTTTGTGATAAGACCTGAGCCCATGTTCTTTCTCTATGATATATTTGAGGTAATTTGCACATGAAAGAGCTGTAAACTATCCCATATCTGTTATGCAGAAAGAGAAAAAGCAAATGTATCATCTGTTGAATTATTTTTCAAAGATGCAGAACTTTTAAAATACCTGTAAGTGCCCTGCCTATATCTTTGGACTTCTTGAATTCCATGCCAGTTTAGTCTAACTTTAAAGAGAGAAGAAAATAGAACATAATCATGGAAATAATATCCTTCTACTAATTAAAAAATTGAATCTCTGCTGATCCTCAGTGTTTTTATCTTTGATTTAATGTCTTAATTTAATTATCTCTTTAGAAAAAGAAAACATTTGTATCATTGTCTTTATTGATAACACCTATCAACACTTAATATTCACCATTCAGATACCCAAGGACATCAGAAATCATACCTGCCACTGAGATGCAGTTGCTCTGCCGTGGCACTATTTGGTAATCTATAGTCATGCTGCATTGTGAAGGAATACCTCATTTAACTCAAAACATGGGAAGTTTAATACAACTGAAAATCAGGGCTGAGCACTATCTGTCCAAAGTTGAGTGGTAAAGAAGGAACTCTGTTGAAAACAATCCCCTCAACTAAATCCTCTCGCATTTGACTGATACTGGTTCGGTGGAAGAGTTTACAACATGAATTCGCAGACAACTCTGTAGGTACTGTGCAGGGGACACTAAATTGAAGAATAAAGGCAGAACAAGTGGCACAGGAAAGGAGGTCAGGAATTTTCTAATTGGTTTTGTCACTGAATATGGCATTTTCTACAATGACAGCCAGGTCTATGCTCATCTTCGTCAGTGGTTTGTAAATCTGGTTGCTCTTAATATCCCACCCTGACCTCAGCTTGATACACACACCAGGCATGTATATTCTCAGATTATAGGAAACCATAACATGATGCCAAATTCAAATCTTATTAAAAATTAAAGATTTCCAAACTCTCTGATCAGGATATTGTGTAAGTGTGATATAAAGGCTACATCAATATTAGAAAATAATATCTGGGGAATGCTTTCTAGTCCTTAGGCAAGATGACATAGTGCATCTTGCATCCACATAGCTAAACCCTCTTGGTCACTAAAACAGGGTGGTTACATTCATATTGCACACAGGGAAGTTCTGTGGCTGATGGGAATTCCCCATGCCTGGGAATTGTCCAGGGAGTGCTTGCTAAATCAGGCAAAACCATTCTAGGAAATGGGCTAACAACTTATCAGCTAGGACTTTTATAAAACAATTTTTGAGCCTATGCTCTGACTGTTTATTTTGAAAGTGTGGATGTAGCTAGCTGGTTTGATCTCCCACCTCAGGGTGAAGTTCTCTTACTGTCAGTGAACAGCACTAAACCCCATTATTACTGAGTCTCCATTCAGTTCTAGATTAACATAGATTCATAAGACAGAGGCAAAGCTCACAACAAACCTTCGTTTCACTGTTCTGCCTTCCTTTTCTCTCTGTAACCAGCCTCAGTGCAGCACAGAAAACCAGATTTCAATAACCCAGATCTGGATTCCTTTTCTGATTTGTGACCGATGGAGGAAAAGGAAGCTCTAGGACTCCTTGGAAGGTGGGTGGGAGCAAACACAGGAACCAACTGGGGAAGATGAATGGTATTCACTAAGAAGGGGAGCCTCACAATCCTAAAAAAAAAAAAAAATTAGCTGAAGCAGAAGGTACATGATTTTTCCTTGATGTTTCTCTGAGAAACTCAGAGTCTCAAAACAGCAAAATTCCTCTTTCTTTGAAGGGAGGGGAGAAAGAGGGAAAACTTGGGTTTTTTTGTGTTTGTTTTTGTTTTTGTTTTTGTTTTTTAGAAAGCTGGTACTTTATTAGAGGTTTAATCAGTGATCTGGATTTTCAGAAATCATCCTTTTAAACAATCTCTTGTAATATTATGTGAACCAATGCCTGGATCTCTAAAGCAGAAGTTAGCAAAGGCATGGGCTGTTATGTCAGCTGACTGTTCATCTAACTCACGGTGTATTACTCCAACATTTTTTTTACTTTGACTGGGTGGTTCAGTCTAGGTGGATTTGAGCTGCAAATTTAGCAAGAATTTTTTTTTACAAAATCTTTACTTTACTGAACACAAAAAAACCCAGACATTTCACACTGTTTCATCAAGTTTTGTAGCCTTGATCCCACTTAGAAGATATTCATAAGAACGATAAATCACTTTTTTTTCCCCACTAAGAAACAACTCCTTCTTTAAATTTCAATTTCTTCTTTCTACAAATGAAGGTGCAACACCTTGTTTAAAAATGTTTGCAATAATTTTTATAATATATGAAAACAATATTTCTCTATGTCCTATTGTTACAAAATGGAAGAATTTATTTTGTTGAAGCAAGCAAACAGGAAATCAACCATATGCAGTTGTTTGGCAAGTAAATTTTTAACCCCTATGGTTATGTTTTGTCAAAATTACAGGCCTTTGAAAACATGTTATAATGGAAAATGTCAGTCAACCTTAATAATAGATAGACCTAATAACTCTGCCTATATTGTAGAAGATGATTGTAAAAGAAAAAAAAAGAGCAAAAGAAAGAGAAACAAGATTTTAGAAATTATGTCAACTCACAGATCTGAGAAACATTTTGAAATTTGCACAGGATCTGTTTAGCCTATGGGCAAAAACTAATACTTGAAAAAAAAATTACTCTTTCATCTCTGTAACACTATAAACTAAATTTTTAGCAAAAGCTTAGACTGACAGAAATGGATGTCTCTAAAGGGGGTGTGAAATGTGCTTTTGAGCCTCTCATTTTTCAGAAGGAGGGTTAAAAAGCAGAAGAGATCCACGATGACATTTTACCTTGGTAGCTAGAACAATATGTAGCGTTTCCCAAGCATTTTTCATATTCTGCTTGCTACATCATGCAAATAATACCCAAGACATATTAACAACACCTGGAGTGTGGTAAGCCATGGAAACTGAAATATATTTCATTTTTAGAGAAGTAGAAAGACCCTTCAGCTGAGACAAAAGAATATTAGCTAGTTTTGGAAATTATGTACTATTACCCAAGCTATCTTTTCAGCTGATCAGTAGCCCTTAGGCTTTGAAATTCTTGATCTGGAATGTCATAACATTTTTGAGAAAAAATAACTTGCAAATATTTTTGGAGGTTGAACTTTGTCACTTACTGCTAGCCCAATAAGTTATTAGAGAATATCAACAACCTTGCTTAGGAAACTGAAATTAAGACCAAGGGACTAAACATATATACTTTGGCTAAAAGACTTCCACAATCATAATGTGTCATGAATGGAGAGGAATTATTTCGTGCAGTCCAGGAAGGCACAGTATATAGAGATCTAAACACAGAGAAAAGTTACACAATTTCAGATGATAAATTAACAGTAATATCCAGTAAGTTATGGATCAGAAATTGAGGGCAGTCCTATCACTGGTTCCTTTATTCATAAAATGAAGAAAGTACTGTAAATCTTCCTGCAGATGAAAGTTACACACTGTGTGATTCTGTCTGGATGTTAGAAGTGCTCAGAACAATGCAAATACCCACACATGCTTAATGCACCTGAATGTGTAGTTCATTTCATTGATTTTCCCCCAAAATTATGAGCTTTACTGTCATGAAAGGGATTTAGATCAGTCATTTCAGGGGTAATGATACTTGTGCAAGGAGTAGATTGCCAGTGTAGTGGATAGCAACATCTTCATTAAAAAGGTTTGGATTTTTTCTTTTTTCTTTTTTCTTTTTTTTTAAGGTAGGTTAGACAAATATCTGATAGGAAAAGCTTAGCTGTGTTTTTTTTCTGCCTGGACACAGGAGATCAACTATATGATCTTTATGATTTTTTTCAATCATCATTACATTAATCATTACGTAACTGTATAATTCACAATAAAGTTTGCACTAAGAATATACAGACGTGACAAGTTGTACCTTTTATTTGGTGTTTTATGAATAACTCTCTTGGACAGCTGAGCTGACATGAGAGAAACATGACAAAAGGTGAAAGGAAAAATTGAATTTCTGTCTGATTGTGCTGGCAAAGTACAGCACTGGGTCATACCATAGAAGAAGAAGTAACAACAAAATAAACCACTAAAGTGGTAGAAATTAAGTCAGTAGGAAGGGAAAGCAGCTATTGAAAGAATAGGGTTATAAAGATTACAACAATTAATAAAAATTAGCAAGTGGAAAGAAAATAAGTATCTTTATACCAAGCAATAATATAAATTTAAAGCACCTAGTATGTATTGCGAAACTCCTCAAGCCTCAGTTTTCTTCTGTAGCTCTGAGTTTGCTGCCTACCTGGAATCACAGCATCATAGACTGTTTTGGGTTAGAAGGGACATTTAAAGGTCATTTAGTTCCAATGCTTCTGTCATGGGCAGGGACACCTTCCACTAGCCCAGGTTGCTCAAAGCCTCATCCAGCCTGGCCTTGAACACCTCCAGGGATGGGGCATCCACAGCTTCTCTGGGCAACCTGTTCCAGTGCCTCAACACTCTCACCACAAAAAATTTCTTCCTCATTTCCAATCTAAATCTACCCTCTTTCAGCTTAAAACCATTACCCCCTGTCCTAGCACAACAGGCCCTGATAAAAAGTCTGTCCCCATCTTTCTTTTAAGCCCCCTGTATTGAAAGGCTGCAATAAGGTCCCCCCCAGAACCTTCTCTTCTCCAGGCTGAACAACCCCAACTCTCTCAGCCTGTCCTTGTACAGGAGGTGCTCCAGCCCTCTGACTATCTTCGTGGCTCTCCTCTGGACTCACTCCAACAGGTCCATGTCCTTCCTGTTTGAGGACTCCAGAGCTGGATGCAGTACTCCAGGTGGGGTATCAGGAGAGCAAAGTAGAGGGGGAGAAGCACCTCTCTCAACCTGCTGGTCATGCTGCTCCCAATCCTTTTATCCCCCTCATCTGTACTGATGTTGATGATTGCCCCAGCCTATGTGCAGGACCTTGCACCTGGCCTTGTTGAACCTCATGAGGTTTTCATGGCCTCACGAGATGTTCATGGACCATTGTTTGATGCTTGGTAAGCACATTGACAAATATGGTGTCTGGGGCAGTAAAGGGTCAAACAGAAACAACTGGCCTTCTGGATGAATAACTATTTAAAAGGTGCAACATATTAACTGTAGGGAATCTATTTGAAACTGGACATGCGAATTAACTTCAAGGAAGATAAATAAGTGGATTAAAACTGTTGAAGTGTTGTGAAAGGGTGGATACTAGACAAAAGAAGGACATGAAGTTAGTAATGAATACAGGGAGACGATATAGTAATGAAAGAGGAGAAATGAAGAAAAGGAATGCAGGGAAATAGATGTAAAATTAGATAATTTCATTTTGAAACAAACAAAGAAAAAAAGTGTTCTGGGATTTCTAATGCCCTGAACAGGTATGAAATGTCATCCAATTAATTTAATGAAACTGAGAAACTGCACAGTCAATTTGCTGGTGTAAACATCAGTGCACATTTTGTTAGCAGAAATCATGACTGACTGCTCAAGGACACCAAATACAACACATACCCTATCTCCTTTCCAGCTTATGAATTTACAAGATTCTGAGCATGAAAGGTGAGAAGAGAAATAAAAGAAGGCATCTTTTAATATGCAACATTCCCCCCCCCTCCCCCCCATCCCGAAGTAGGTGAATTCTCTGAGTGATTAGATAAGAAAAAAAAAATTCAAGAAGTAGTGAAGTAAGCAGAAAAGCAGTGCTGGTTTGTAATGGCATTTCATCAGTCATTTATCACTCAAAACACATTCATACACCTCTGCTGCACCATTACACCTCAGTTCAGTTGCTGCAATGAGTTTATAATCACCGAGGGGGTGCAGAGGGAAAGA